>NC_077227.1:11233059-11298753 GCF_027887165.1 Monodelphis domestica | reverse complement strand
CTGGGGAAGCCAGCTGTGGAACTCCAAGCTCACACCGAGAGGAGGCTAACAAGTATGGACTCTGCTAGGCGACCAGTACTGGCCCTTTGAAAACCAGAAGACAACTCATTCATCATTTAATAAGTGGGGACAGAGAGAAACGGATCAAGGCAGCCTTGCTCCCATAAAAATATTTCAACACATAGTTTTGGAAAATAGTCCTCTCAGGCTGTTACCAACGATGGAACTATCGGGTCCAAAGGCATAATTGTTTTTGGAAGCTCTATTGGGCACTGCCTGATTGTTCTCCAAAAAAAGATTCCGTACGTTTGCAAGTACACAAACAATGGATGCGCACCTATTCTTCTATAGCCCTGTTTAACACCAAGCTCCCTTGCTTTGGATTTTTGTTGCTGATGTGACCGGTGTGAAGCGGGACTTCAGTGTTTTTCTTGCTTTGGGCCTCTGGTTATTAGGGAGTCTGAGAACTTTCCAAAGGAGTTCCCAACAGTGTGGCTTTCCTCTTTTGGAGACAATGCATCCCTTTCACCATTTTCACGTGATGAGCTTAACTGCAAATCCAATGCTCTCCCTATTTGCATCCCTCTGGCCCTCCTAATGACCTAGCAGCATTGGCTACCATCCATGTGGTATCCAGCCAGGCTTACTTCTGTCCTTTCTTGATTGGATCCATCGCCCATCTAAAGATCTGAATGGTTGCCTAGCCATCCCCTCTGCACATGTTCGGAGATAGCTCAAGGACATCGGCATCTCAGCTGGCCAGGCCTTTGCCAAGAATGATGAGGTGGCTGGGATCCAGGAGTGCCCTCCGGCTGCCTCCGAGGAAAGGCTTGCAGGGCTCTCCTTGGCTGCATGCTCTTGGAAATAGCCGTGCCATCTCAAAGCTCTGCTTTGGCCGGGCCTGGCCCCGGGCCCCACGTGGAAGCCCACAAGTTGACCATAGAGAACAGATGGAAGTCCCCTTGAATTCCAGCCTGCAGGAAATTAGCAGAAGCAGGGCTCTGGGAGACCAAAGTGGGGGGAATGAATCTTAAAGGGAGGTCGGGCCTGGGGGAGCAGCTTCCTCCCTAGCTGATGAGGAGGGGAAGGGAGAGGATGCTGCCTGGGCAGTCTTTCTCCTAACTGCTTTTCTATGCAGTGAGCTCAGACTCCAGGGAAAACCCAGGGTCTGAATGGAAATGTTGTCTAAATCTCTCAGCGAGGAGTTTAAAGAAGCTTTTGTTCCTGGCCTCGCTCGGCTGTCCTGCCTCCCTGGCCTCCATTGGGGTTTCCTTTGCTCTCTCTTGCCCCAGCCCAGAATCAGAGGGAAACCTAATCTCAGCAGATGGATTAGTTAGCTCTTCGGAAGGAGCCAGGCTAACTGGGCATCATCTGGAGGCTGCACACCCCAGTGGTCACTGTTTCCTTTTGCTCCGACAATACTGTCTTATGTTCTGGCTCCCATAAATCAAAAAACAAAATACTTGTCATTGCAGGTCCTAAAAGATTTGTCTGTCTCTCCAGGGAAAAATCCACTTCCCATTGAGATTCCTGGAAAAAGTGGAATCCCGTTGGTGTTTAATAAAGAGAAGCATCTTATGGGAGGCAGCTCCCCTTCCCCACGGGAGCCTGGAAGGGGCCATGGGACCCTGATGGAGCAGGACTCCCTGCAGGGGAGGACTAGGAAGCGTGCAGAACCAAAGGATAATCCCATGGCTTCACATGAAGGAGGAGAGGAGGGCTCAGGGGGGACAGGCTGGATATGGGACAAGGAAGGGAAAGAGAAGGATGAGGTTCAAGGAGGAGGGAATACTGTGAGCCAGAGGAGGCAGAGAAGGGAGAAGAGACTGAGGACTTGAGCAGCACACAAGCAGAAGGCAGCTGAATGAGAGAGAGAAAGGAATGGAACCCAAAAGAGGAATGCTTGGGGTGGAGGCGCCATTAGAGATAGAGGAGGATGCCCCAGGGGAAACCACGAGCATGGTTTGCCAGGCTGCCATGACAGCTTCCTCTCAATTAGAACCAAATGGGACCTGGGGTGCTCCTTTTGCATTTGAGACAGTCTCACCAAAAATATTTTCTTTTCTTGGACCTTGGCAAGATGGAAGAGATGATTTTCATGGAAATGATGCAGTAACAATTCTTAATGGCTCCACGATGTTTTCCATCTTCAACATGCCTTATTGCCATGAACAATCCCTGTTGAGAGAACCAATGCTCCGTTCACCATTGATTTGGAAAGTGATTGGGGCTGCCAGTTGTTCTCAGTGTGGAGTGTTTGCTGGATGAGAGCGACCCAATGAAGATGACGTGGCCATGCTGGACCCAGCACCCTGGACAGCACCAGGCACCAGCTTGCCACGGGGAGGTCAGGATTTCAGGTGGTTCATGCACGACTTCTTTGAACCAAAGGGAGGGGGCAACTTGCAATGGAACAAGAAGCACTTGTTAAGCATCTTCTGTTCCAGGAACTGTACTGGACCACAGAGACACAAAGACAAAGACAAGTAGACCTGACCTTAAGGGACTTGCATTCTTGGTGCCTGCACTTCCACACCTCAGACTCTCTTTTAAAGCCCCACAATTGCCTCATCACATGGCCCCTTATTGGCTGCTTTGGTGCTGTTGGCCGTCTTCTCGTCTTGGATTCGCTCCTTCTCTCTGGATTCGAACACTGCTTACTCCTCCTCTCCATCTGACCTCTCTTCTTGGTCTCCTTTGCTGGCTTACCCATATCACACCCTCTATTTGTGGGTGACCCTCAAGCCTCTATCCTGGGCTCTCTCCTCTATGTGCTCACTTGGAGATTACCTCAGTTTCCCCAGATTCCACCAATCATCTTTACGCATTTTGTGGTTCCCCAACAACCATTTATTAAATGTCTACTATGTGCCAGGTGCTGGAGGGCCAACACAAAGCACGAAACCATCACATATTAAGAAATTTATATTCTACTATTGACTTGCTTATTGTTCCCAAACCAGGACGCAGAAAGTGGTGTGATGGGGTGGTGCTCGGGTGTGGCAAAGCAGAGGGCCTCATGTGGCAGGCTGATGGCTGGTGCCATGATTTGGACTCAGACTCAGTGGGCTAAGCACTACTTTACTCATTAATCAGGGCTGTTCTCACTCAGGCCAGAATTTGAAAGTCGAATGGTTTGACTGGAAGAAGATGGGAGAGTGGGTATGAGGAGGTGTGTGTGTGTGTGTGTGTGTGTGTGTGTGTGTGTGTGTGTGTGTGTAAAGTGAGGGATGGATAAGACTTGGGACATTTACTACTGAATCTTATTTTTTATCCACTGAGCTAAAAGACTAGACAGTGTCACACCACCATACATGGAGAATGAGCCCTGGATTTAGAGTCAGAAGACTTGGGTTCAATCCTGGCTTTGTTGCTTTCTTGCTATGTGACTCTGGGGCAATTTGCTTCTATTCTCTGGACCACAGACTCTTCCTCTGTAAAGTGAAGGGGACCAAGATAACATCCTTTCCACTTTCAAGGGCAGGGAGGCACAAAAGGCTCTGATCTGGGAGTCAGGAGAGGTCTGGGTTTCAAATCTGCCCCTGACCTTTACTAGTAAAGTGACAAAGGATAGTCAGTTCAATGATGTCTCAGAATCTCGGTTTCCTTATCTTAATCTATGGTCTGTGAATTTGTTTTTATAAAAATAATTTTTTGGAAACTTGTTCAGTATAATTAGTTTTCCCTTGTAGTCCCATATGTTTTATTTGTCTGTCTTTTAAAGAATTCTTCTCAGAAGGATTCATAAGCTTTGCTGGATGGATCAGGACACCAAAAGGCCAGACCTCCCAGCTGGTGAGGGTGTAGGAAGCTGAAAATATTGGGGTGATGCCAGTTGGTAGCTATTCTGTTGTGGAAAAGATCACTGGACTTAGTCAGGAAGACCTGGGTTTGAATCCTGCCCCTGATACTTTCTAGTTATATAAATGTGAGGAATCATTTCATCACAGACCTTAGTTTTCCATTCCTATAAATGAAGAGTCTGGATGGGACGGCTTCCAATTTCCCTTCTAGCTCTAAATCTGATATCTTGGGTTCACCTCATTTTTCCTATGCCTTAGTTTTCTCTCCTATAAAATGGAGCAGACAATCATTGCAGCACTTACCTCCCAAGGCTAGAAGTTTCAGTTGGACAGTATCTGTAAAGTACCGTGTAGACCTCGAAGGGCTATAGAAATGTTCGAGACATGGTTGGCCTTAATTCTGGGCTCCCAAAGGTGGACAGAACTTGAATGGGCCATCACAGAAACAGGAATTGAGACGGGACAAATTCTCCCAGCGAGGGACACACCAGCTGCCATGGCTTCTTTCAGGCTAGGATTGCTGGTGACTCCCTTCAGCATTTGTTTCTGATTTGGGAACTTTAATAAGTCTGGAAACATCTGTGTGAGATACTTGAGGACAGATTTGCAGCCTCTGGAAGCTCTGGGAAGGCTCAGCCTGGCTCCTTGGGGGTCTGCAGAGCCTATTGCATCTGGCCCTGACTCTCAGATGGAGAGAGTTCCATTGGGGGAAATGGGATGGTCACGAAGTCCAATGTGGATGCAAAGCAGCATTTCAGGGGAGCTGGCCTGGGGCATGGGGGTGGGAGTGAAGAACTTAGCCTGGGATGGTTGTAGATAAGAAGGCGCTCCTTAAAAGGAAGATGACCCTGTATGGGGGCATGGGGACATCTCTCCGCCTGTCTCTGTCCTCCCTTTCTCCCTGCCTCCGTGCCTCTCTCAATCTCTCTGTCTCTGTCTCTGTCTCTCATCCTCTCTCTTTTGTCACACCCTTCCCTCCCCATCTCCTTCCTCCCTCTATTCTTCTCTGTTTCCTTTTACCTTCCTTCCTTCCTTCCTTCCTTCCTTCCTTCCTTCCTTCCTTCCTTCCTTCCTTCCTTCCTTCCTTCCTTCCTTCCTTCCTTCCTTCCTTCCTTCCTTCCTTCCTTCCTTCCTTCCTTCCTTCCTTCCTTCCTTCCTCCCTCCCTCCCTTCTCCCTCCCTCCCTTCCTCCCTCTCTCTTCTTTCTTTCTTTCTTTCTTTCTTTCTTTCTTTCTTTCTTTCTTTCTTTCTTTCTTTTTCTTTCTTTCTTTCTTTCTTTCTTTCTTTCTTTCTTTCTTTCTTTTCTTTCTTTCTTTCTTTCTTTCTTCTTCTTTCTTTCTTTCTTTCTTTCTTTCTTTCTTTCTTTCTTTCTTTCTTTCTTTCTTTCCTTCCTTCCTTCCTTCCCTCCCTCCTCCTCCCTCTCCTCTTCTTTCTTCTTCTTTCTTTCTTTCTTTCTTTCTTTCTTCTTTCTTTCTTTCTTTCTTTCTTTTCTTTCTTTCTTTCTTTCTTTTCTTTCTTTCTTTCTTTCTTTCTTTCTTTCTTTCTTTCTTTCTTTCTTTCTTTCTTTCTTTCTTTCTTTCTTTCTTTCTTTCTTTCTTTCTTTCTTTCTTTCTTTCTTTCTTTCTCTTTCTTTCTTCCTACCTTCTCTCTTGTCTCTATCCCTCTCTTTCCCTTCTCTTCTCTCGCTGGGAGAGAATAGAGGCTGTCCCCACCCATAACTCTGTCTATGGTGTCTATCACATCTTTCCATTCAATGGAGGTCAAGACATGCACAAACTGGAGGGTCCAGTTATCAAGGACCAGGGAGCAAAGAAGCCCCTGGGTCATATAATCCCAGGGGGCCCCTTTTGGCCAGGTATTATATGGGACAGAGAAGAGAATTGGAAGTATGATCTGAAAGATACTCAGGAGGGACATGAATGTAATCTACTTTTGAAGAAGTCTAGATTTCTAAAGAAAGTTTTAAAAAGCTCTTGAAGAGCAGAGTGTTTTAACTGGTAGGAGTCTAGAACATGGAATGGGAGAGTTGGCAGAAACCTTAGAACAGAGAATGTCAGAGCAAGGCTGTAGTGGAGAAGTCTAAGAACAAAGAACTGGGAGGAATCTGACAATTTAGATGTCAGAACATAGAATATCAGCCTAGAAAAGATCCTGAAAATTAAGAACATGAAAAGCTGGAAGGGACTTTGAAATATAGCTCTTAGATCATGGAATGGCAGACCGAGGATGGGCTGGAAACAAAGGACTGGGAAGAACCTGATAATGTGGACGTCAGAACATGGAATGTCAGAGCTGAAAGGGGCCTAAAAACAGAGAACGTGCAAAGATGGACTGTGGGAAGGGGGGATGGTAGAGCTAGAAGGAACCTTAGAACATGGAATGGCTGAGCCCTCTCACTCAGGGGGCCATTTCTAAGCCCCAACATTGTGTGGGTCACTCTGCTTGGCACTGGGATGATGATGAAACAAGTTCTTTCCTATAGAAACAACATGCATGTGGATAAACAAACATAAAATATGTTTCAAATCATTTGGGGAGGCTCTAGAGGAAGCCCAGATCAGAGAATGATGGAGCTGGACGAGATGTTAGGAGAACACAGAACATTAGGAGAGTGGATGAGAGCTCAAGAGCCATGATCGAATAGGACCCACTCATTTAAGAAATGAAAACCACAAGGAAAACAAAGAAGTGTGCCTGGTGACACAGGCTCTACATGGGAGAGTCAGAATTCGCACTCAGGGCTTCTGACTTCAGAACCAGAGTACTGTCACTTCCCATGGACATGTGGCTCTCTTCTAAAGAAGTCTCAGTTTCTAAGAGGCTCTTTTATCAGGGTTCTCACTCTGCCAGTGTTTGGCCACTCTTGTCCGTGTTCTGAATTTATTTCTGTGTATGTTGTACCCCCCCCACCCCCAAGGTGAATGGGAGATTCTTGGGTGCCATGCTCGGTGCTTCATAGATGTTTGTTGAATTGAACAGAACTCACAGGGATGGAAAGATGTTGGGCTTGGAGTTCGAGGTCCTGGTGCGAATCCTTTCCCAACACTCGGAAGCTGCCTGTGTGCCACTGGGCGAGGTGCCTGCCCTCAGAGCCTGGCCTTCCTCGCCTGCCAAAGGAGAGGGTTGATCCTCTCCGGGGTCCCAACTTGGCATCCGTGAACATGTTGTAAAAACTGCTTTGGTCACTGAATTTCACCCAAAGGGGTCCTCTCTAATTCCCTCTATTTGCTTTTGTGCACCGAATGGCATCATTCTGAGGAGGGGGTCCTCGGCTTCCCCAGGGGCTGCCCCAGGAGGCCAGGGTTCAAAAGGCGAAGAAGCCTTGTCTGGGGAGCCCTTCCTCGCTTACCTCTTCTCTTTTTACAGACAAGGAGACTGAGGCCCCACAGAGTCATTCAGCACCTCGAGGTCCCGGGCTCTGGGTGCCTTCGGGGCTCTCTCCATCCCTCCCTCCCACTTGGACAAGTTCCAGTTGTGAAGGCTCGCCAAGGGGCTGCAAGGGAATACCGCCTCCCCCAGGGCGTTGAAAGTGGGTCCGGGCTACAGCAGCCCAAGCCAGAGCAGCGAGGCAGGGCCTGACGGGTCTCCCGAGGGCCCATGTTTTCTCCTGGTGCGTTTGATCTGCAGTTGGGAGTCTGTTCCCCAAATGGGCAGCACATGTGGCGCCTGGCGGTCCTCTGGGTTACAGGAAGGGGCCTCCCTGGAGCTAACCACAGCAAAGCTCTCCTTTCAAGTCACTTTCAGAAGTTCCTTCGTCCTTCAGGAGGCTTCCTGGGGAGGGTTCTGGGCTGGGCTGGGGGCACAGAGCCCCAGGATGCTCCGCCAGGGGAAAGGTGGAGGCTCGAGGAGGAGCGCTCGCCTGGACAAGGGGCTTCAGCACATCACGCACCATTTCTGAAGGGTCTGCTCTGCCATGAAAGGCAATCGGATTGGGCAGTTACGACAGAGAGCCAAGGAGAGACTTCAAAGAAGAACCGGAGTCCGCCATATTGTGTCTGCTACGTGCCAGGAACTGTACTACGCCCCGGAGAGACAACGGAGGAGCGTGGGATGGCATCAGGGCAGAGAAGTGGCTGCTGGGTGTCATAGTGGAGACAGGAAGGTTTGACTTCAAGTCCAGCCTCTGATGTTTACTAGTTGTGTGACCCTGGTCACCTACCTCAGTTTCCTCATCTGTCAAATGGGGATTCATAAGAGCATCTACCTCTCAGAGTCGTTGTGCGGGTCAAATGAGATCACATTTGTGAATTGTTTTGTAAACCTTTGAATGGTAGCGATGGTGGTGATGGTGGTGATGGTGGTGATGGTGGCGATAGTTAAGGAAAGCTATGAAGGGAAGGGAAGATGGGCTGACCATGTGGTGAGGCACTGGGTGATGGAGGAACAGCCGCAGAGCCCCACCGATAGCCTCGTGGTCAAGAGAAAGCCAGGAGGAGCAGGGGAGAGCAGCGGCATCCAGCCCGAGACAGTCACGGATCCGTCGGAATGCTGGCAGATTACAGGACAAAACCAGAATGGTGCCTGTGCTCAGAGAGCTCCCGTTCAAGGTCTGTGGCTCTCGGGAAATGAGGAGTCTGGCTGCTCCCATGATGGTTAGCGTTGAGAGAAGGGACTTTGGTGCCTCTCCCGTGTTTAGCCTAGTTTTTTTTTTAACCCTTACTTCCTGTCTTAGAATCAATACTAAGTATTTGTCCCAAGGCAGAAGAGTAATAATAGCTACAACTGGGGTTCAGTGACTTGCCCACAGTCACACAGCTAGGAAGTGTCTAAGGCCAGATTGGAAACGGGGATCTCCTTTCTTCAGGCCTGACTCTCTATCCACTGAGGCACCCGGCCACCCCCATTAATGCCTATTGATTGATATCATGCTCAAGGAGCTGCAGACAGCGGGGAATGACCTACTGCTCACAGTTTGATTCGATGCCTCCATTTTCTTGATGTTCCATCTGTAAGTGGTCACTCCCTCCCAAGTCTGTGCCCAGAGGGGACTCTGTCCATACACACAAGTGGAGTGAAAAACAATTCAGCTTAATCCAAGAAGCATGCATTGATCGACTCGTACGTTTAAAGCCGCAATGAATGCCAGGCACCGAGCATACAAAGGTAGAGAGTACAGTAAGCCCTGCCTGCAAGACGCTTACATCGCAATGGGACCAAATTGGCTCCAAAGTCCAATTCCAATGCCTCTTCCTCCTGGTGTGGAGGTGACCTCTGTCAGAGGAGTCCAAGCTTTGGTGGCTTCTACCATATTGGAACGTTTGGTCTTGCTCCTAGACCGCCATCGTCTCCCTAGAATGTGCCGAGCTAACCAAGGAGAGGGATGGCCCTGGTAGGCTGGCCAGATGGGGCAATGTCATCTTTGGCATGGAAACCCATAAGGGAACCTCAAAATGGCCCCCAGCTTTGTTTGGCTCCCTTCTTCTTCTGCAGGGAGATTGGTAGAGTATTAGAAAGGGGAGTGGGAGGTGCTAAGACCCAAACTATTTGAAAACTATCAACACATTTCAACTTGGAAGTTGTTACTCCAAATGTAAGATCCTTGTCCAATGACCAAAGACTCAACATATTGCTGGAAGAGCTGAATGCTATCAATCTTTATGTTCTTGCTATAAACAAAAGCAGACGAGAGAAGTACGATGTAGCTCAATGAAAGATGGCTCTGAGGCTGAGAAGCCTAGAGAGGAGCTGGTGAAGTGATTTGATCATCTGCCCAGAGACCACAAGAAGCATTATTTCATAGCATGTTTGGCTTCCACAAATTACAGCACTAATGATAAGTATCTGCAAAAAGACCACCAGGAAAATGTCTGAGGCCAGTTTATGCAGCAACATCAATTGCCAAGGATGAAGTGATGGAGAAATTCTAGGAGATCCTGGTTACAACCTACACTCACACATTTGGTGACTTCAAAACAAATGGGGAAAGATGAAGATGAGAAGAAAAATATGGGAAAAGTGTGGCCATATGGCCATAGACTGATTAGACTAGGAGGCTCTTGGGGTCAGACACTGTTGACTCTTCTTGTGTCTCTGGAGCTTGGCTCAGTGTCTGGCACTGTAGGAATAGGTGTAAATGGAGAGGGGAGATGGAACAGAGGAGAAGAGATGATTGACAGATGGAGAGGCGGAATGTGCAGAAGGATGCTGGGAAGGTTTTCAACTGACTCAAGGGAGCATTTAATAAATGCTTGTTGACTTAGTTAAGAAAAAAGAAATGCTAGAAGTCAAGGATTATTACACACAGATCTCCTATTATATCTTAGACACCTTAAAAAAACAAAGCTACTAGGTACTGGACATGGTGAAAACTAAATATTACCATAAAGAAGGAAATAGGTTTTAACAGACAGAAAGATTTGTTACTGATGTGTGGAGTGATCTGTCTGTGTATAGTTAGAGCACTGACATGTCAGAGCTACTCTCAGAATCTGTCAAACTAAGAAAAATGTAAAAACAAGTGATGAAAAAGATATGGGATACAACTAAAATGATTAAACACTGAGTATTTTAAATAAGGAATAAAAAATAAAAAATGGGAAATGGACAACAGAACTGACATAATTATTGATTATAGTAATAATGATGATAAATAATATAACCATGTAAATAACTGCCATAAAGAGACCAAAAGACCCTATAAAGTGGTTTGGTCAGCAAACATCTGACTTATTTGTACAGTTAAGTTCCAGAAGCAACATCAGGTTAGAATATAAACCTTTCTGTAAAATCTTCTGGAGAAGAATGATGGATGGCCATGAGTAGTATGTTCTCATAAGTCAGAAAAGCAGTTAAGAGTAAAACCAGTCTAAAGAAAGCTTGGAGAGATTTCTAACTATGTAAAAAAAGTCCTCCCAAGGGTATTCAAGTCCAAGAAAATAGTAAGCAATTTGCACTGCTCATTGAGGTGTGTGTGTCTATGGGGAAAGGACCCTTCCTTCTGTATGACCAGAAACTGGTCCACTCCACTCTTTTATTTATGTGCCTGAAATTCTGGCAGATTATGCCCTACAGGGAGCTCAAAGTGGGTGCCAAATGAATACCATTTCTTCCACCTGTCTATGCTCTTCAGGAATTGTGATGTTGGGTTTGAGGTTGGTGGAGAAAACAATTTGTCAAGACACTGTCTGAAAATCTTTTCTATTTTTCTTCAGTTGGTCCCATAGTTGATGACAAGGGGTGTGTTGTGAGAAGAAGTAATGATGGGAGATGAGCCTGTACTTGGAGAATAGGTGTATTTGTGGTAGGTACTTTATGATACCTGGCATTTTATACATCTCTAACTGAGTGAGCTTCGAATACAATCTTGGGATAGCCCCTTGGTGTGCCATAAATGTGTACCTAAAGTTTCTGTGTTCCTGGTTCTGTTAAAATTAATTGTGTTTGGACTCTGATAATATATCAATTAGGTGGTCACCAGGGATTTAATTTCTAAATCCCAAGATGAATTACTAAAGTAAATGGAATTTATGGTAGTTTATTTACAATAGAAGGAAGATGTTAAGGAGAGAGAGAGAGAGAGAGAGAGAGAGAGAGAGAGAGAGAGAGAGAGAGAGAGAGAGAGAGAGAGAGAGAGAGAGAGAGAGAGAGAGAGAGAGAGAGAGAGAGAGAGAGAGAGAGAGAGAGAGAGAGAGAGAGAGAGAGAGAGAGGGAGAGAGAACGAACTCTGGCTTCTTCTGATACCAATTAGAATCTCTAAGCCCCAGCCAAAGGAAGAGAGTTTCAAGAAGTTGGGCCTTTCCTGGAGGCTTCACACCTCCAGAAAGGCGGGGTCACTAAGTTAGCTTTTTACTCACCAACTGTAACAGTCTAAAAGAAGTCTGGGTGTCTGTATTCCAGTTGCTCCTTCATCCTTCACTCCAAGCTTGGGGTGACTGACTTCCGAACTCATCTGAATGTCTGAAGCCGAATCCCTCTTCAGTCTCTCCCCCCCTCTAATTAAAGACCTTTTTTCTTGTGTCACCTTCTCTAAATTTTCACATCTACCAATCACAGCAGACGCTTTTCTCCAGGACTGCTCATTCTTTAGTTCTCACCTTCTTTGGTTAGATTTTATCTTTTTTTGGTTACTTAAATCCTCTTTTGTTAAGTTCACCTTTTGTAGTTACTTAACACCTTTTTGTAGTTAAGAACAAAGAATAGATTGTAGCTTACAATTCTAGCTTCACTATAAAGTAAGAGTTAAGTACCTTCATTGTTACAATCAGGAGATAGCTAAATCCAATCTTCACAGTTCCCATGACGACATTGTTCAAGAAGGACTGACAGACATCTCTTAGGTTCCCATCCTGCATGTCTGGGAAGACGTAGGTGGCATCACTAGAAATACAGAAGGGGGGGGAGGGTAAGTGCTTTGGGGAACAATGATGAGCTGACTGTTACTTTGTCTCCCTAGATATTGGCTGATCATTAAGTTAGATGAATGTTCAGAGAAGAACTGAAATCAACAAAAGTTGCAGAAGAAAGGGGAAGTATGTGAAGTTTGACAACATAAAGCCAGGCTGATGGGAGTGATTTCCTCTAAGTTCCATGCCTGTAATTCTAGAAACTGCCATTAGCTTGGAGAGGGGCAATGTGGAGGAAGTTAGAGAATCCTGGACATAGACTTATTCTAGCCTCCCATATTGATTGTGTGGTTATTGGGCAATCACCCAACCTCTGAGAATATCTGTAACTAGAGATGATAGTAGCGGCTTATGAGCATCATGGCCAACTATGAGTATCATGGAAGGGCCAGCCTAGCTGGGTGGGGAGACCCTCATCAATAGGTTGGCTATGAGGTGATGACTTTTTCCAGCTACTGCAATCATCAGAGACTGTCTGCTGAGTCATAAAGGTCTGGAGAGCTATACTGGGGGAGAAAGGAAATGTGATATGGTGAATGGAGTGTTGGTTGGCCTTAGAGTTCGGACAACCTGGCTTTGAATCCTTCCTCCAACACTGTGTGTCCAACAGCACCCATTCAACTCTGCGTGGATCAGTTTCTTTATCCATAAATGGGTCTGATCTTGCTTGAGGTATGTACCTCTCAGAGGGTTTTTGGGAGATCATGCCTATGAAAGTCCTTTGCAATCCCTAAAGTGTACATAGAATAGTTGCAGGGAGGAAATCATCAGTCCTTGAAATCAGGCATGGTAACCTCTGAAACGCTTTCTTCCTGGGTTACTAGGAAAATTGCATGGAAAAGTCAGGTCACCAGACCCCTGGGGACACATCACCTCCTGCTCCCTGGCTAGACCTCCGAGGGGTCCTGGGACACAACTCTGGAAGGCTCTGTTTGTGTTTGTGAAGTCTGGCTTCTACTCATCCATGGTCCCAGCAGCACCATCTGCCACAGGACCAGGCAGTCAGCAGCTACGCCAAGGTCTTGGAGTCTGAGCTCAAGCATTCTAATCCTTTGCTCCATCATCTGACCTCCTCCCACTCACTGCTCTTCTACCTGGTCTTGTTCCCCAATAGTTAGCATGCTTTCAGCTCTACTTACTCTCTTTATCTCAGTGATAGTGAACCCTGAGAGTCAAGCAACAAACTCCTCCAGCCCAGCCGTTTGCTCCCTCATTCCCATCTACTGCCCCATTTGAGGTCTGCTCACATCATCCATTGTGCCTTCTGGAATTCCCACTCCATAATCAACACGCTTCCTTTCATTTTAGACTTTCTATCTTCTGACACCTATTGTGACCTGGATCCTATTCAACAATATCCTGTCTCTGGCCAGACTTTCTCTTTTCTTTTCCTTTTCCTTTCCTTTTCTTTTTGTCTTTCCTTTCCTTTTCTCTACTTTTCTTTTCTTTCTTTTCTCTTCTTTTCTTTTCTTTTCCTTTTGTCTTTCCTTTCCATTTTCTTTTCTTTTCTTCTATTTCCTTTCATCCTTTTTATTTAAAAAAAAACCCTTTCCCTTCCATCTTATAATGAATACTTATAATGAAACAATGTATTGTTTTCAAGGCAGAAGAATGGTAATGGATAGGAAGTGAAGGGTAAGTGACTTACACAGGATCACACAGCTAGGAAATATGTGAGGCCAGATTTGAACTCTGTATCTATGTGAGGCCAGATTTGAACTCTGTATCTCTTATCTCCAGGCCTGCCTCTCAATCCACTGAGCCACCTAGCTGCTTCCCCAGCAGATCTTTTCAAAAAATTGTCTGTGCTTTCTTTTATACCTCCTGAGTTATAGTAATGTAGGTGTAAATATGTCACACACTTCCCTTTACCATTCATTAAACTTGAATAGCTCTTTATTATTTTTATTTTTAAAAAATTTATCTTATTTTTATTGATATCTTTCATTTCATGTCATATTAATTTTAATATGTCCCCCCACTAAGAGCAAATATTTTAAAAGGAAGAGGGAAAAAAGCACAGAGCTAACCAATAATTAAGAAGCATTCTTTTTTCCCTCTTCCCCACCTGCTTCCTCCATCCATTGGAAAAAAAGACTAGGAAGAAAAAGAATCACAGGACCCATGATGGATCCTATGAGCACAGCCAAACAAAATGTGCCCGTCACATCCCCAAATTCACTTCTTGGTGTGCTCCTCCATCCACCATCTTTCTGTCCTGAGATGGTAGCAGGATTCTTCATTCAGCCTTTTAGAATCACTGGTTGTCGTTTGCTTAATTAGAATTCTTCAGCCTATCTCAGTTCTTCATTCTGGTCATGCTGATGCGATAGCAGGAAGTGCTCTCACTTCACTCTGCTTCAGATCATGCAAATCTCTCCATGTCGCCGTGAAACTCTCATTTTCCTACCTTTCTAGGTTACATTCCGAAATCATGTCTGCAGTATCCCACATAGGCTCTTCGGTTCCCTTTTCAGATCTCTGCACCATCTTGCCTCTTCCTCACTTTCCAGCCTTCTTCCACGTGACTCCTCTGCATAGGTTCTGTGATATTTAAATTAGTTGTGGGGCTTAAATTGTTGTAGATAAAAGAGTGGGAGCCATAAACTGTGAGATTTAAAATGGTTGAGGTCTTAAACTGTAGTGATTAAAATGGTGGAAGATATAAATTGTGATAGATATAAGAGAGGGTGAGTAAATTTGACCGCAGAAATATGTTTCACTACAGTGTCTTGGGTTTTAAATCAAATATAAGGTGGTTGCCAGGGAAATATTCCCAATTATTCAAACACCCAAGTCAACTGGGTTTTATGGAGATTTTAATTAACAATACAATGAGTAATCAAAGAAGGAGAGAGAGAGTAAGAAAGGAATTAGTATGAAGGGCCTCAAGCCAATATGGCCTAGACCTGAGTCTTAAAAGAGAAATCAGTCAGTTTTTTATAACTCACCATAAGATCTGTCTAAGTAAGGATTTCTAATGACACCAGGCCAGCAGCATCTCAGCTGCTTTCACCAGCTCCCTCCTCCATCTGTGTGTTTCAGAATCAGTCTCCTCAGAATGAGTCTCTCCAATCTGAATGTTTCAGAATGACTTCCCAGCTCTTCCCTGAGCTCTTATTTTTAAGGGCAAAATCTTCTCTGTCACCTCCCCTAAGTCCTTACATCTACCAATCACTGTAGATGTTTCTAAAGGACCGCCCATTTTGAATTCACAGCTGAGTAGTTTTAATCTCTTTAGTAAGTCAGGAAAAAATGCTGCAGTGTCGACAAATTTCATTAGAAAAAAACTTCTGAATAAGTTATCACCCTTTTAGGTTTAAGTAATTTACAAGTTGCCCCACCTTTATAGGTACTTAGTATCCCATTGTATCAATTCTAAAACAGTCATGACTCAAAGAACTTCCTGTCCCTTCCATAAGCATGGATCAAAGTACTTTCATTGTTTAGCAAACATTTTTCTGTCCTAAAGCAGTCTTAAGTAGGGTGGAGCAGGGACACTTCCATAGCTAGGAGCCCCCACACTCAAGTAGAGTTCTCACCATCTGCTAGGGAATTTTTTTAAGTAGAATATTCCCCAATGGGGGAAACCCCTAACATTCATAAGTCTGAGAAATTTTGAGGTTTACAGTTCCAAGATTTAGAATTATTGGCCAACTTACATGGTCTCATCAATAATCTCTCAGCTCCATGTCTCTGCAGGGGCCATCTCATGTGTCTTGCCTTACCTCCGCTCAGTTTTGCAGAGTCCATGGGGTCCTCCAAGACTCAGTTCACAGGTTAATCTCTACAGAAGGTCTTTCCCAGCCCTCCCTCCACCAGCTAGTACTGTCTTCCTCTCTAAGCTTATTTGTTCTCTTTGCTCTGTGTATTTTGAGTCTGCTTATTGATGTATAGAAATCTGTGTGTATGTGTATAAAACAATGTATATTTCTCTCTCTCTATATATATATACATACATACATATATATATATATATATATACACATATACATACATACACACAAACATACATAGGCATGACCCTCCCCTCCAATTAGAATTTAAGCTCAATGATGATAGGGATTTTTTTTGTATCATGGATGGACTGGTCTATGGGGGCAGACCCTAGGAGCATGTATAGACCTTCCTTGCCTGGCTCCAATTCAAGCAATCACATGGAAACTGAAGAGAAGCTGATTTCTGGACATGCGTGACTGAGAAGGCTTGTACTTTGTGATGATGAACTCTTATAATTGGCTACAGAGCAAGAAGAGCTTGTTATTCTGGGGCTGCTGAGCTGGAACCCTGTGTGCATACAAAAGGAACAACCCACCCATCTGTCAGGCTGTCTGTCTCTGTTTCTGTCTTCTTCTCTCTGTCTCTGACTCTATCTCTGTTTGTTTCTGTCTCTGTCTCTCTGCCTCTGCCTTTGCCTCTCTTTGTCTCTATGTCTGTCTTCCTCTCTTTGTCTCTGTCTCTCTGTTTTTCTTTCTCTGCCTCTTTGCCCGTCTCCGTCTGTCCTTCTGGCTGCCTGTCTCTTTGTCTCTGTCTCTGTCTCTATCTCTGTCCATCTTCCTCTATTTCTTTCTCTGTGCTTCTCTCTCCCTCTCTCTGTCTCTCTGTCTTCTCTCTCTCTCTCTCTCTCTCTCTCTCTCTCTCTCTCTCTCTCTCTCTCTCTCTCCTCCTTCCCTCCCTCCCTTCCCCCCCTCCTCTCTCTTTCTCTCCCCCTCCATCCCACCTTCCCTCCTCTTTTCTTTTTGTCTCCTGGCTTTGAAACTGGAAACTTGCCTGGGTGGCTGTCCTGACTTCCACAAGAGCTATGACTGTGAGCATATGGCTACTTTTCCACCTTTGGGTTTATTCTTTATATCTCAGGCAAATGAGTTTTACAAGATGGTTCAAGAGACCTTGTGAGTTCAGAAGACCCTGAGATCCCATCAGAAGCATTAATGGCATTTGGAGTTGAATGGCAGCAGGAGTTGCAGGGCTCACCATTGAGATAGTGGCCAGGAGCCCGGGTAGCACCAACTTTGGGAACAGAAGGGAACTGAGGAAAAGTAAATGCAGAGCAACAGTGTCCTGAGGAAAGAGCTTCAGAGAGCATGACCTCTCCTGCAGGAGAGAAGTGGACTCTATGGACTCTAAAGAGTCATTGACTTTGGGAATCTGGCAAAGAAATACATGAATACAAAGAATTCCATAAGGACTCTATAAAGGCAGAAAAGTACTTCCAGCAGAGGAAGTATGAGTTACCCTTTTGCCACATGTGTTCTCTATCCATGTGTCACTGTACTATAATTTAGCACCAACTCTCTCTTTGAATATTGTATGGGGGATAGTGCATGCCAGGTTTGGGGAGAAATGTTTTGGATCAACTCTTCTGACTACATATACTTTCTTAGTAAATACCTTTTCTAAGAGCTAATTAATCTGGTGAGCTAATTGTTAATGAGGAGCATACTGATGGGGGCTCAAGAGTTACAGTCCTGGAAGTCTTCAGTCAATTAACATTTCTTAAGTGCCTTCTATGCACCAGGAATTGTACTAAGTGAAGAAGATACAAAGACAGGCAAAGCACATGTCCTCCTGGCTATTCCTAGAACCTGAGAGTGGGAAGTAACAAACACTTAGTGTTTCAGTGCAACTTCCCAACTGGGGGGTTAGCCCCAGAGGAGACCTCTATTTGAATTCTCAGAGCTCAGTACAGTGGTTGGCAGAGAATAAGTAATTACTATATATTCATTGATGAATGATGAAAATAAAATCTGCAGGACCATGCTAATGTTGGCTATTGTGACAACTGAGAGCTCTGGGGAAGTGTTTTCTACTTGGTCACAGGGGACCACAGATGTGTCCTTTTTGCAATTCACAGGTTTATCCTTTTTCTAATTCCAAGTCCAGTTGAGGGTAGAAATAACAGCACAAGATACAAACACTTGGGAATTTTCTATCCCCAGCACCCCTTGTCCCTCCCACCCCTCAAACATCATATCATCTCACCACATTTGAGGAAAGGCATTAATGAATAACAGAACTTCTGAAGGAAGGCAGTTAGGAAGAGAAGGGGCTGAAGACCATGTCATTTGAGAATGGCCTGATGGGTAGCAGAGTCATTATGGCAGAGAGGGCAGTACAGAAATCTGGAACAGTAGTGAGAATGCTCTCAAACCAACCTTAAAATAGCACCTCAAAATTAATATTGGAGTCACAGAACCAATAAGAGGATGGAGTGAAGTAATTCTAGTAGAAAAGAACTTGAAAGGGAGGCAGAGAGGTATATTTCATGGAGTGAGAGGGGAACGGAAATCAAAACTGCACACAGAAGAGTTCAAGCCACCCACTCCCCACCTACAGCACCAGCTTATGAACCTAGGCACACTCTAACTTCAAGACCCTGGGACCATGCCTAAGCCAGTAACAGAGCACCCCATGTCCATCCCTTGAAGTCACAAGCCCACAAGCCTGCAGTGAGGTAGCAAGGTCATGGTGCTTGACCTGTTCAAGCCTTCAGTGAAGCCCCTGGCCCCAGGGCAAAGTAGCTTACACTGTTCTGAGTCCTGCAAGCCACTGACAGTCTCTAGAGGAGAATGAATTAACACCATGAGGTGACTTCCAGAGCTCCCAGGCCATAGGGTATCACACTACCTTAGGAGAACTGAAGCTGAAGAAAACCAGAACTAGAGCTGAGGGTAGCATCAAGGAAAAGCTAAAGTCTAAGAGATTGCCCCCCTCTCTACCCTGAGAACATAGCCCACCTTTAAGAGAAAAGTAAAAGTTTTTTTAAAAAGTCTGGGAAAATGAGCAACCAGCAAAAGAAACACCTAACCATAGCAAATTTCTATGGAGACAAGGAGCAAGGCATAGACTCAGTAGGGAGATCAAAGCAGCCTCATGCAAAACATCAACGAAAAATGGGAATTGGTTTCAGATACTGGAAGAGCTCAAAAAGGAATTCAGAAATCAAATAATAGAGGGGATAAAATATAGAAAAGAAATGAAAATAAAGCAGAAAGAAAATAACAGCTTAAAAAGCAGGATTGGTTAAATGGAAAAAGTGGTACAAAAATCCAATGAAGAAAAAAGTTTCATAAAAAGTAGAATTGTCCAAATGGACACTAATACATTGCTGGTGGAGTTGTTAAATGATCCAAACATTTTGGAAAGGCAATTTGTAATTATACCCAAAGGGCTTTAAAAGAATACATGACCTTTGATCCCACAATACCACTACTGAGTTTGTATCCCAAAGAGATAAAAATGAAAAATGTTTGTGCAAAAATATTCATAGCCATATCCTTTGTAGTGGCAAAAAATTGGAAAATGAGAGGGTGTCCCTTCATTGGAGAATGGCTGAACTAATTGTGGTATATGATAGTGATGGAGTACTAGTGTGCTATAAGGAATGATGCTATAAGGATTATTTTTATATGAAGTGGAAAGACCTCCATGAAATGAGATGGAGTGAAATCAGCAGAACAAGGAGAACATTGTACACAGAGGCACAATTGAACATAATGGACTTTGCTACTAATAGCAATGTAATGATCCAGGACAATCCCAAGGATATGAGAAAGAATTCTATCCACACTGAGAAAAAGAACTGTGGGAATAGAAACACAGAAGAAAAACATATGACATCACTTGTTTATATGGGTATATGATTTAGGGTTGTGGTTTTAAAAGATTACTATATTACAAAGAAGAATAATATGGAAATAGGATTTGAGTGGTAATAAATGTATAACCCAGTGGAATTGCTTGTCAGCTCTGAGAGGGGGGAGGGAAAATGGGAGGGAGAGAACATGAATTATGTAACCATGGAAAAATATTTTAAAATAAATTAATTAAAAAAGAAAAGAATTGCCCAAATGGAAAAGGAGGTTCCATTGTTCATGGAAGAAAGTCATTCTCTAAAAATTAGAATTGGGCAAATGGAAGCTAATGACTTCATGAGACATCAAGAAACAAAACAAAATCAAAAGAATAAAAAAATAAGAAAATATGAAATATCTTATTGAAAAAACAACTGATCTGGAAAACACATTGAGGAGAGACAATCTATGAATTATTGGACTACCTGAAAGTCATGATAAAAAAAAGCCTAGATGTCATATTATAAGAAACTATCCAAGAAAAATGCCCTGGGGTCAGGGTAAAATAGAAATGGAAAGAATACACAGATCATGTCTTGAAATAAATCCCCAAATGACAAATCCCAGGAATATTATAACCAAATTCAACAGCTCTCAGGCCAATGAAAAAATACTTTCAAGCAGCCAGAAAGAAATAATTCAAATATCATGGAGCCATAGTCAAGGTTACACAGGATTTAGCAGTTTCTACATTGAATGATCAGAAGGCTTGGAATATATTTCAGAAGGCAAAGGAATAGGGTTTACAAACAATAATCACCTACCCAACAAAACTAAATATATTCTTTCAAGGGGGAAAATGGTCATTTAATAAAATAGATTTCCAAGCATTCCTGATAATAAGATCAGACCCAAACAGGAAATTTGATGTCCAAATAGAAGATTCAAGAGAAGCATAAAAAGATAAATGAGAAAGAAAATTTAAGAGACTCAATAATTTAAATTATTTATATTTCTATATGGAAAGATGATTTTTGTAACTCTTAAAATTCTTATCATTATCATAGTAGTTTAAAGAAGTATACATGGGCAGAGGGTGTAGAATTAAGCTTTTTAGGATGACATGCAAAAAAATCAAGGGTTGGAAAAAAGGATTATACTGATAGAAAAGGGAAGAGAGAGGTAACATGCGGTAAATTATAATACCTAAAGAGGTGAAGAAACAAAATTACTACAGTGGAGGGGGAGGATGAAGGTGATTACAGGCAATGCTTAAACTTTACTCTCATTGGAATTGACTCAGAGAGGGAATAATAGCCGGACTCACTGGGGGTATGGAATCCTATCTTACCCCACAGAGTAGATGGAGAATAAGAAAGGGGATAGTGGAGAAGGGAGTAATATAAGGGATGGGGGGAGTAATTAAAAGCAAAAAACTTGTGTGGAAAAACAGGATAAAAGGAGAAAGAGCAGGTTTAAAAGGGGGAAATAAGATGGAGAGGAATACACAGATAGTAATCATAACTCTGAATGGAAATGAAATGAACTCACCCATAAAATAGAATCAGATAGCAGAGTTGATTAAAAACCAGAATCCGATGACACGTTTACAAGAAACACATGTTAGGTAGGCAGGTAGACACACTGCATAGAGGTAAGAGGATGGCAAAAATCTATTAGGCTTCAAGTGAGATATAAAAAAGCAGGAGTAATAGTAATGATTTCAGACAAAGCTAAAATGAAATAGATCTGATTAAGAGAAATAAGGAAGGTTATTACATTTTGAGAAAAGGTACTATAGACAACAAAGTAATAATAATACTTAACATTTTTGCACCAAATGGTGTAGTCTTCAAATTTTTAAAGGTGAAACTAAATGAGCTTAATGAGGAAATAGACAGTAAAACTATACTAGTTGGAGACCTCAAACTTCCCCTCTCAGAATTAGATAAATCTTTTTTTTTTTAAACCCTTACCTTCCGTCTTGGAGTCAATGCTGTGTATTGGCTCCAAGGCAGAAGAGTGGGGGCTAGGCAATGGGGGTCAAGTGACTTGCCCAGGGTCACACAACTGGGAAGTGTCTGAGGCCAGATTTGAACCTAGGACTTTCCATCTCTAGGCCTGGCTCTCAATCCACTGAGCCACCCTGCTGCCCCCAGAATTAGAGAAATCTAACCAAAAAACAAACAAGAAAGAAATAAAGGAAATGAATGAAATTTTAGAAAAGTTAGATCTCTGGAGAAAATTGAAAGGGGGTAAAAAGGAATATACCTTCAGCAGCACATGGTACAAACCCCAAAATTGACCATGTCCTAGGGCATAAAACTTCACAATCCAATGCAGAAAAGCAGAAATAATATGTGCATCTTTTTCAGATCACAATGCAATAAAAGTTCCAATCAATAAGGGTTCATGGAAAGAAAAGTGAAAAATAAATTGGAAACTAAATAATCTAATTTTCAAAATGGATGGGTCAAAGAACAAATTATAGAAATAAACAATGATTTCATTAAAGAGAATGATAATGAGGAAACAGTATAGCAAAATTTATGTGATACAGCCAAAGCAGTACTTAAGGGAAAGTTTATATCTTATATCAACAAAACAGACAAAAAAGCAGATCAATGAATTGGGCATACAACTTTAGAAAAAAACTAGGAAAAGAACAAATTTAAAAATACCTCATTGAAGACTAATTTTAAAATCCTAAAAATCAGGCAAAATTAATAAAATCGAAAGTAAGAGAATTATTGAAAAAATAAATAAGACTAGGAATTAGTTTTATGAAAAAAACAAAATAGAGAGCATTGGTTAATTTGATTTAAAGAAGAAAATCAAATTACCAATACCAAGGATGGCCCAATGGAATGGGGGAGCATATATTTGGAGAAAAGGATTCTTTATTAGGTGGGGGCAATATCAGCTATATTTAGGTATTTGAAGGCTTATCAAGTGGGGAAAGATTGCTCTTATTTGATTTGACCTCAGAGGACAGAGCCAAGAATGATGAGTGAAGACTGTAGAAAGGCAGATTTAGGCTGGATATCAGGAAAATGTTAGCAATTAGAGCTATCTTACAGAGGAAGAGTTTGAGTTACTGGGATGCATGGATGCCACTGAGGATCCTCTACCACCACTAGATGTCAGAATGTACTGGGAGTGCAGGTGAGGTAGGGGACACTACTGTGTCAGATTGAATGTCCTGGGAGATCCCTCAAACCTCCAAGGCTCTAATTATTGCTAGCATAACCAAAGTAAATAAATACAAGTTTTATATATGAGTATAGCAAATCACAACAGAGAACAAAATTGGAAATAAAGTCTAGGTGTAAACTGACACCTTTGTTACCAAGGTATCGTTGACTACTTCAATGGTTATCAATGACTGCTTAATAAAATCTTGACTCTCCTTTTTCTTCCAGAAAAACTGTTCCTCCAAGCTCCTAGACTTTGAATAGTCCCATTCTTCTACTTGTGACTTGGGCATTATTGTATCTTCTGAGTTAATTAATTGGACCCTAGTCAGGCCACAAGCACCTATTAAATGCTCTCTGTATGTCAGGCAGAGCCGTTAGGTGGTTCAGTGGATGAGTGCCAGGTCTGGAGTTAAGAAGACCTGAATCCAATCCAGCCTCAGACAATTACAAGCCGTGTGACCATAGGCAAGTTAGTTAGCCCTATTTGCCTTAGTTTCCTCATCTGTAAAATGAGCTGGAGAAGGAAATAGACAACTTCTCTGGAGTCTCTGCCAAGAAAACCTCAAATGGGATCATGAAGAGTTGGATGTGACTGAAACGACCCAGCAACATGGATGATGAGCCAGGTATTGGAAAGAATGCTGGTACTAGTTCTGGGAGAGAACTGGATTCAAATCCTCCCTCAGATTCTTACAAGTTATACGACTCTGGACAAGTCATTTAATTTCTGGGTGCCTTGGCTTCTTCAGTTGTAAGTTGAGGGGGTTGAGCTCCTCTCAGTTCCATTATTCCATGACAAACGGGCTTCTGAATTACCTTCCAATAAAAAACAAAACAAAACAAAAATCCCCAGTACTTAGCACAGTGCCCAGGATAAAGGAGGCAACCAATAAATGCCTACTGGTGGTGTAGGGTATTCCCTTATTCGTTCAATACGTGTCAGGATTGCAGCCCACATAGAAAAACTATTGGCCCGCTATGAAGATGGCCATCAGACGGCTGGATCCTTTACTCTCTCCTGGATCAGGACTGTTGTCCTCAGCTGAGAAGGAGCTGCTGCCTCTGGGCAGTGAGCAGGCAAGAGAGGAAGGAGAAGGAGAGGCGGCTCTCCTTGGGCAGCTGCTGGGGCACCTGGTCATGGAAACAAGCCTTCCTCCGCTGTTCAGGAAAAGGGCTTTTTACTCTTCGAATCTGTGCCAGGCTATACTTGGAGGCTGGGAAAGGATGGGCAGGATGACTCATCCCCTTGGTGAACAGGGCAGGGGTGGGGTTGGCAGCTGGTACAAGACAGATGTGAAGTGTGGAAGCTCCCTCGGGGGCTGCCAGACTTTGCCAGCTCTGCAAAGGAGTGAAGAAATGGGAGTGCCAAGCAGCTCCCTGGCACTGATCTCGGTGCCGGGGAGAGGGTGGCAGGGAGCAGGGCTCTCGGGGCTGGTGGCATCTGTGCCAGGCTGGATTGGCTCCTGGCACAGTCCAAGTTCAAACTGTAGGTCAAGCCCTAGGCCAAGGGTTCATTAGATGGGAAGGGGCTCCTGACTTCTTCCTTCTTCCTGCTCTTCTGGCTTCCCCGATTCTTTCCGATTGTCCCCCTCAGAAGCCCCAAACCTTGACCTTTGTCAATGCAAAACCTGGCACAACTGTGGAATGTCAGGAATGTTGGCCAGGCAGGCCAGGCTCCTCAGGAGGGGAGGGGATGAGCTTCCTTGACGGCCCCTGGAGCAGAGCGGAGGAAACCAGGGGACCTTCTGCCTGGGGCCACATGAGCTCAGCGGGTTCTCTCTGCCCTCTGCGATCCTGCCATATTGGATGGTAATAGATTAAAAGGTGAAGGATGAATGGAGATGAAGAAGAGGCAGAGAAGTGACCTGCCCAGGGTCACACAGCTGGTAAGTGTCTGAGGCTAGATTTGAACCCAGGACCTCCTGTCTCCCAGCCTGGTTATTCCTGGAGCCAACTGGCTGCTCCAAGAAAGGAGGCCAATAGGAATAAGAAGAACAGCGCTGGCTATAAGAGTGCCCTGCGCCGCTCACGAGGAACATCCAGGTCCTGGTTAGTTTGATTCCCTCCCTGCACTGGAGAGGGCAGCGGAGGAATCCGGGCCACGTTCTGGCCCCTGAGCGCTTGCTGATGTCTTTTTAAAGAAATCATCACTTCCTGGGGCCAAGAGCCCATTAACCGGCAGCTCCCTGATGGCAGGCGGGAGGCTGATGCCAGGCTCGCCGCTGCCACGGGGGCCTCAGGGCCCTTCTGCTGTCTCCTCCAAAGACAGGCAGCTACACATGTGCTCCCTCTGCGCCTCGGTGCCCGAGCCCAGAGCGAACGCCAACCAGGGCCTGGAGCAGTGCTGCCGGGCTGTGCCCTCTGCAGGAGCCCCTGGCTCGAGCCTGCTCCTGGCCCCGGGACCGAGGCAGCCGTGGTCTACCCAGGCCAGAACCTGACAGGCTTTGGATACGATTTGGGAAACTGAGGGAGCCTCACCTTCGTCCCCAGGGCTCCAGCGTCCTCACGGGCAAAACGAGCGGCTCAGCCTGGAGCCCTCCCAGCTTTGGATCACAGATAACTGAATCTGTGACTCCCTTTCCCAAAGCACTTCCTGGGAAGGTAGAGCTGCTGTATGTATAATATGTAGGTATAGAGTATGTGTGTGTATGTGTGTGGGGGGGGAGAGGAGGGGAGAGAGACAGAGAGACATAGAGAGAAGAGAGGGAGGGAGGGAGGGAGAGAGAGAAAGAGAGAGAGACAGGGAGAGAGGGGGAGAGAGAGACACACACACAGAGACACAGAGAGACAGAGACAGAGAGAAGAGAGGGAGGGAGGGAGGGAGAGAGAGACAGAGAGAGAGACATAGAGAGAGGGAGAGAGAGAGAGACATAGAGAGAGGGAGAGAGAGAGAGAGACATAGAGAGAGGGAGAGAGAGAGAGAGACATAGAGAGAGGGAGAGAGAGAGAGAGACAGAGAGAGAGAGAAGAGAGGGAGGGAGGGAGTGAGGGAGGGAGGAAGGGAGGGAGACAGAGAGAGACAGAGACAGAGAGAGACAGAGAGAGACAGAGACAGAGAGAGACAGAGAGAGACAGAGAGACATAGAGAGAGAGAAGAGAGGGAGGGAGGGAGTGAGGGAGGGAGGGAGTGAGGGAGACAGAGAGAGACAGAGACAGAGAGAGACAGAGAGAGACAGAGAGACAGAGAGACATAGAGAGAGAGACAGAGAGAGAGAGAGAAGAGAGGGAGGGAGGGAGGGAGGGAGACAGAGAGAGACAGAGACAGAGAGAGAGACACACACAGAGAGAGACAGAGAGACAGAGAGAGAGAGAGAGAGAGAGACAGAGACAGAGAGAGAGAGACAGAGACAGAGAGAGAGAGAGAGAGACAGAGACAGAGAGAGACAGAGAGAGACAGAGAGAGACAGAGAGAAGAGAGGGAGGCACACAGAGAGAAAAGAAAGACAGACAGACAGAGACACACACAGAGACAGAGAGAAAGAGAGACAGAGCGAGAA
This sequence comes from Monodelphis domestica, assembly GCF_027887165.1. NCBI lineage: Eukaryota > Metazoa > Chordata > Mammalia > Didelphimorphia > Didelphidae > Monodelphis > Monodelphis domestica. The sequence continues at coordinate 11,272,341 of NC_077227.1, read as the reverse complement.
GAGAAAGACAGACAGACAGACAGAGACACACACAGAGACAGACAGAGAGAAGAGGAGAGACAGAGAGGCGAGAGGGGAGGAGTGAAGGGGGGGGGGATTGCCCCTTCCCTCAGTTAGTTTAGGATTTTAATGAAGGAGCTGCCCCGCAGAGGGGAGCGGTGGCCTGGCATCCGGGGACTCCTGGCACCTTTCCAGAAACAATGGCTCTGGATGCCCAGATGAAGATGCCGAGGGCACGAGGGAACTCTGGCAGGCTGCTGGGAAGCTGGCTAGCTGGGACATGAAGGGGATGCAGGCTGGGCTCTGGTCCTCTCAGGGGAGGGAGTGGGCTGAAGGGGCTGGTTTGCACCCTGCAGACCTTCCTGCCAACGTGAGGGGCTCCGGCACGCTGGGGGTCAGCTCTGCTGGGGAGGTCTCTGGTCAGGTAGGAGAAACAGGCCAGCAGTGGCGGCTGCATGGCTAGACGGGACATGAAGATGAAGCTTGGAGGCAGAGAGCTGGTGTCTGAAGGAGTCTTATCCCCCATTGAACAGATGAGGAAACTGAGGTCTGGCGAGCTGAAGAGGCTTGTCCAGTGTGGCAGAGCCAGTGTCTGAACCCTGTTCCTGTCCCTTCGGGCCCCTTCCACTGGGCTACCCTGCCTCCAGTCCCATGATCCCTTCCTGTGGCTCCCATTTCCCCCACCCCCACCTCAGATGGCTTCTTTCTGGGCGTGGAGGGAGGGGGAGGCGTTGGGTCGCTCCATAGCGCAGGCCACATGCTCTCTAGCTCCAAGGAGTTTTCCAGCATGGATTGACCTATATTCCAGGAATAGACGCCGGGTCTGAGCAGGCTGTAGTGCCCAGGGCCGCCCCCAGCTCTCGCCTGGCTCCCTGGCCAATGGAGGCCACCTGCCTGCCGGGGCTGAACATCTGCCCCCCCCCCCCATCCCGGGAGTCACGTGCCTGGGGAGGCTTTCTCGGGAGGGCAGCTCCATTCTGGGAGGGCCTGGGGGGGAGAGGAGGGGGCTGGAGAAAGTCCTCCTCGGGGTTTCTCAGAGCCATTTGCTCTGCCCACCTTTCTGTCTCCGCCTGCCTCCCTGGGCTGTGGCAGATGGCAGGATGCTGGAGGTGTTCACCAGTGACAAGAAACAAGCTGATCCAAACAGAAGGAGCCGATATCAACACTGCTGGGTCTGCTCCGAGCCGGCTCTTCCCCTCACGGGATGCTTAACGTTTCCGTGCATTTGTGCTTCCAGAAGCCCCCAAAGGGAGGCGCTCCCACTGCCTGGGGCTCTCCTGGGATTTCGGGCTCAAGGAGGAGCGAAAGGGCTGGCTGGGAGCTGCTCCCCGGCCTTGGGATGGGCAGAAGAAAATGGAGCCGTGCTTGGCACAGCCTGCAGCAGGGCTGCCCTAGGAGGTGGGCGCTGCCACCCTGGCAGTGCCAGGCAGCTTTGCTGCGAGGACTGGGTCCAGCAAGATCATGTCAAGTTGAGCTGTGGCTAACCACAGAGTCCTCGTGATCCGCGGGCCAGTCAGATGTCAGGGGTGACTGCAAACAAGTTCATTTTCCCACAGTAGAGACAAAAAAAAGGCCCAGAGCCGCCCTTCTGAAGAGGTCACGTTCCCGGCTGGGCTGCGCCGGGGCTGTCCTGAGAGGGCTCATCTCCTTGTGACTCTCTGAGGGCCCCAGAGAGGCTGGCCATGGCCGCAGCCTGACCTCTCCTCAACGACGGCTTTCACAAACACAAACACGAGGAGGGCCTTCCACGCTGGGAAGACCCCCCATCCATTCCTTCATCAGTCCAGCTCAGGAGCTCTGACCCAGCTCACTTCTGGGACATTGGGCTCACAGGAGGAAGGAAGGAGGGAAGGAAGGAAGGAAGGAAGGAAGGAAGGAAGGAAGGAAGGAAGGAGGGAGGGAGGGAGAGAGGGAGAGAGGGAGGGAGGAAGAAGGGAAAGACGGAAGGAAGGAAGAAGGAAGGACGGAAGGAAGGAAGAAGGAAGGATGGAAGGAAGGAAGAAGGGAAGGAAGGGAGGAAAGAAGGGAAAGACGGAAGGAAGGAAGAAGGAAGGACGGAAGGAAGGAAGAAGGAAGGATGGAAGGAAGGAAGAAGGAAGGAAGGAAGGAAGGAAGAAGGGAAGGAAGGGAGGAAAGAAGGGAGGGAAGGAAGGGAGGAAAGAAGGGAGGGAAGGAAGGAAAGAAGGAGGAAGGGAAGGAAGGAAGGAAGGAAGGAAGGAAGGAAGGAAGGAGGGAAGGAAGGAAGAAGGGAAGGATGGAAGGAGGGAAGGAAGGAAAGAAGGAGGAAGGAAGGAAGGAAGGAAGGAAGGAGGGAAGGAAGGAGGGAGGGAGGGAAGGAAGGAAGGAAGGAAGGAAGAAAGGAAGGAAGGAAGGAAGGAGGGAGGGAGGGAAAGAAGGAAGTAAGGAAGGAAGGAGGGAGGGAAGGAAGGAAGGGAGGAAGGAAGGAAGGAAGGAAGGAAGGAAGGAAGGAAGGAAGGAGGGAGGGAAAGAAGGAAGTAAGGAAGGAAGGAGGGAGGGAAGGAAGGAAGGAAGGAAGAAAGGAAGGAACAAGGGAAGGAAGGAGGGAAGGACGGAAAGAGGGAAGGAGGGAAGGAGGGAAGGAAGGAAGAAGGGAAGGATGGAAGGAGGGAAGGAAGGAAAGAAGGAGGAAGGAAGGAAGGAATGAAGGAAGGAAGGAAGGAAGGGAGGAGGGAAGGAAGGAGGGAAGGACGGAAAGAGGGAAGGAGGGAAGGAGGGAAGGAAGGAAGGCCATCCATCCAGTCACAGGCATGGACTTGGCCAGGGTTGCGGGAAATCCAGTGGACTTTGTCAGATCCTCCCGCCATGTGCTGTTGTTAATGGAAGAGCGTCATCCCGTTTAGCCAGATCTCGCCCACCCTCCCTTGCTTTCAAAGCTGCAGCACAAACTCGCAGAGACTAATGGAGGGGAGAATCCCAGAGTCCCAGAGCTACAAGGTCTACCTGGGCCAGGCCCAGACCTAATGATACTAATGAAAATGAGCAACTGAGTTCCTCTCTGCAGCATCTCTCGAATGTGCTCCCCTCTTTCCTCTGACATTGCCCCCACCTGGTCCAGGCTCTCATCACCTCATGCCTAGACTATGGCAACAGCCGTAGAAGGGTCTGCCTGCCTCTGTCTCCCCCCATTCCAGTACATCCTCTATTCAGCTGGCAAAGTAAATTTCCTCAAATGTAGGTGTGCCACCAGCCATGCCACCTCCCCTATTCAATAAACCCTAGTGGCTCCCTATCACTTCCAGGATCAAATACCAAATGCTCTACTTGGCATTCAAAGCCCTTCACAACCCAGCCCCCTCTGACCTTTCCATCTTCTTATACCTCACTCTCCAGCCCAAACTCTTTGTCCAGTGGCACTGGCTTCCTGGCTTTTTCGTGAACAAGCCCTTCCGTCTCTCCCCCCTCTTCTCTGCCTCCCAGTACCTTCGAGTCTCAGCTAAAAGCCCACCCCTAAAGAAGCCCTTCCCAGTCCCTCTGAATGCTTGCACCGTCCCCAGGTCATCATTCTTCTTTATCATGTCTGTGACTTGTTTGCACCTCGTTGTCTGTAGGTTCACCCCCAGCAGGCAGAGCTCAACAACAGGGGCTATGTCCCCATTTTCTTTGTATTCCTGTAGCCCACGTCTAAGGAATGCCTGGTGGCTTCACTAGTAATAAGATGAGTAGCTAGCATTTCTAGGTTGCTTTGGGCTTTGCAATGTGCTTAACAAACTCATTACATTAAACCTAACACTTAATGTTTCTCTCATGCAGGTATTATTCCCATTCTACAGTTAAGGAATCCAAGACTCAGAGGAGAGGCAGGATTTGACCACAGGTCTTCTTGAGCCCAGGTCCAGCACTCTATTCACTTCTATACCATATCCTATAAGTGGTTATCCAGTTTCTTCCTGAAGACCATCAGAGAAGAAGGACCCACCATCTTCAGAGCCAGCCCATTCCATTTGGAGGAAGTTCCAGCAGACCTTTTCTCCCCATCCAGGTTCTATTTGTCTCTGAATCTCTGAGCTGGAAGAGTCTCTAGAAGCCACCACCGAGTCTGACCTGGGTGAGAATTCTCTATAAATCCCTGACAAGTGGGTTTACAACCTTGCTTGACTATCTCTGGTGAAGGAGAACTCACTACCTCCTCGGGCATCCCATTCTACTTTAAGGGACTTCTCACTGTTAGCAATGTTTTCCTTCCATCAAGTGGAGAGAGCACCAGACCTAGACTCGGGAGGATCTGGGTCCAAATCTGGCCTCAGACACTTTCTAGCTGTGTGACCCTAGGCAAGTCTCTTAACCCTCTGCTGCTCTTCTGTCTTAGAGTTGTCACACACACACACACACACAAACACACACACACACACACACACACACACGCACGCACACAGATGAATCTGTGTCTGCCTGTCTGTGTCTCTCAATGCAGAATGTCCAAGTGGGAGGGTCCTCAGCCACCATCCAGAGCATCCTGGACTACATCAAAAATTCCTTCTCCCACCCTTAGCCTCTGCTGGAGGGCTTAATCTAGTGAGCCTCCCCCCGGCAGCCCTTCCTGCTCTAGTGAGGGGCTGCTTCGATGGTCAAATGAAATAAAAGCTTCCAGAACCATGTGGGCTATTATTGTAAGTCCATTTTTGGACAATCTTACTAACCGTTAGGAAGTTTTCCCCGACATCAGTGCTAAATTTACACCTTTGCACCTTCTACTTTTTGCTCCTGGCTCTGTTTGGGGTCCAAGCGTTTGTCTAGGATCCCAGAACTAGACCGTAGGAGACCTCCAAAGCTGGCTAGTCTGAGGAGTCTGAAGGCCCACAAGAGCTCATGTTTGTGCAAGATGCTAAGCAGGTCTGTGGACCACTAAGCCAGTTGCAGTGCTCCCCAACTCTGTATTGGCCACCATAGGCATCTCTTGAAATACAGTCACCAGGGGAAAGCTAGGTGGCTTGATAGCCAGGCTTGGAGATGGGATGTCCTGGATTCAAATGTGGCCTCAGACACTTCCTAGCTGTGTGACCTTGGGCAAGTCATACACCCCCCCCCCCCCCCCATTTCCTAGCCCTTCTTTTCTGCCTTGGAACTGACAGTATTCATCCTAAGATGGAAGGTAAGGGGTTAAAAACCAACCAACCAAACAGAAATCTAGTCACCAGGCTGCCCTAACCCTGCTAGTCCAGTCTATCCACGTCTAGTTCCTTCACCGGGATCTAAATCTCCATCTCTTGGTCTCTCTCTTTCCTTTGCCTTCTTGGAGGCTGGAACCATAGGCAGATTCTGTCTGGACAAGGACAGCTGGCATTTTTTATTTTTCTTACTGTGTTAAATCCAATCCTGAGAACCCTTTCCGAGGCTCGTCGGGCCACCATTTTGAGCAGTTGCCCCATCTGCATGAACGATGTCCAGGGATGGGGAAACCTACGCCAATGGCCATAGACACAGGGATTGGACTTGGCAGACAATCACTGGTGACAGACTAGAGGTGGAAGGAGCCCGGACACAAAATTGGGACACGAATGCATTGCTGGTGGAGTTGTGAATGGATCCAACCATTCTGGAGGGCAATTTGGAACTCTGCCCAAAGGGTACTAAAACTGTGGGTGCTCTTTGATCCAGTCATTCCACTCCTAGTCTGTATCCCAGAAACGAAAAAAGGGGAGCCGGAGGGGAAGGACCTGCTTGTATACTAATATTTACAGCTGCCCTTTTTGGGGTGGCAAAGAATTGGGAAACAAGGGGGTGTCCCTCGATTGGGGAACGGCTGAACAAAACGTGGTCCAGGAGGGTGATGGAATGCTGTCGTGTTCCAAGGAATGAACAGGAAGATTTCAGAAGGAGCAGGGAAGACCTCCATGAACTGATGCAGAGTGAGAGGAGCAGCACCCGGAGAACATCGTGCAGAGACGTTGTGCGATGATCCTCTGGGATCCCCTTAGCAACTCTCAGCAATACAGTCATCCGGGACAACTGGGGAAGAACTGTGGGAGTCGGACTGCAGATGAAGCATCGATGGCTACGGTGGGAGTCTGCGCATCCCACCAGTTCTGAAGCCATCGCAGTGGGCTCTCGCCCAGCTCTCCTTCCGCCCTCGAAGGACAATCCTGGACCGAGAGTGGAGCTCATGGTCGTCTAGAGCTTTGGTCTCCTTTTCTAATCTGCAGTCTTCTAGGAAGAGGAATGAGCTGAGTCTGCATTAGCCTGTTTTTCATAATTCCACAGTGCCGGGCACTGTGTGCACCCTCTCTTTCAGAGAATATTCTCTTCCTGTTGTCAGGTCTGCAAAGTGCTTTACAAATATCTCATTCGATCCTCACATCAAGAAGGTGCTCCTAGTATGCTCATTTCACAGATGAGGAAACTGAGGCACATACAGGGCAAGTGACTCCACCAGGGTCTCCTAGCGAGCCTCCCGGCCCCACTGAGCCGCCTTCTTGGTAATTATCGGTTCCTTTGTCAGTGTTCGCCACCCATCTCTTTGGTGAGTCACTGGAGAATCTTTGCTGGACTCCAACCCCGGCTCATGGGCCTGTTGTTAGCAGACTCTGCTCTTCCCTTTTTGGAAGCCGGGCGGCGTGGAGCTCCGGGGATCTGGTGGCGCCTCTCCTCCTTCCCACCATCCGTCCTCTGCCCTTTCTTCCAGGCCCTGCGACGGAGCTCCTCTGGGTCAGGGGACTTGCCCAAGGTCACGGCGCTGGCCAGTGGGAGAGCCAGAGCTTGACCCCTGCGTCTCCCCATTCCTCTCTCACCTTAAGGCCGGGCCGCCGGAGCCCAGAGCAGATGTGAAGGGAGGAGAAGCTGCAAGCCTAAAAAGGAGCCCGGAGAGCCTGAGGCCAGTGAGCTGAAGCGCCAAAGGGGTGGGAAGGAATATTCCCCCCCCAGCCTCCTCCTGCTCTGCAGCTGGGCCTTGAGCAGACCCAAATGTTGAGTGGATGTCGGGCGACTCCCCTCAAGGGCTTCAGGAGGGAAGAGCATCTCCTCTAATGGCACCACTCCGTGGCCCGGGGCCAGCCAGGCCTTCCCATCCTCATCCTCCCCATGTCTCCGGCCCCCCAAAGCCACCCGACCCAGAACCCCCGGAGCCCAAATGGGCCCGCGAGGCCCACACTCCATCTGGTTCTTCTCTTCCGTCGGCCCTCTGGGTGCCCGGCACACGAGCCGTCCCTCCCCCGGCCTGGCCCTGCTTTGGTGGCCACCTTCCCTCACCTCTGGCCCTTGGGACTCCTGGGCCCCAGCTGCAGCCCCCCTTCTGCGTGGCCCTTGCTTTCCCCCCTCCCCAGAGGCCTCCTTTTGCCCCTATTCCATCCCCTCCGGTGGATGCTCTTGTCTCTGCCAGCGAGGGCAGGGCCTGCATCGCTAGCTTTGGATCCAAGATCCTCTGTTTACGAAGGAGGCAGCTGAGGCCCAGAGGGGGGAGGAAGCACGTGGCAGAGGCAGGACTGGAACCCAGGCCTTCGGACTCGGAATGCAGGGCTCTTTCTGCCGGGGCCCTTTGGATGGGGCAGGAGCGCCAGCAGATGACTGCCAGGCGCCTCTGCTAAAAAAGAGGCAGGGCCCCCTCAGGGAGCTGGCCTCCCCCAGGGAAGGGACCGAGGGGCAGCCCGAGGAGGGGCTATGGCCGGCCAATAGACAGCGCACGCTGGCACCCCCAGTCACCACCTGGCTGCATCGGCCCCCCGGGAGAGCCCTGGAGAATGGGCGGCCTCGCAGGGTCTGAGCGGAGCTGCATGAGAAGGAATGAGGTAGACCGTGTGAGGGGTCGTCCTGGGGGGCTTCTGGGCCGGAGCTGGGAGGGGGCCAGGGCCAAAGCTGGGGAGCCGGAAGGGAACCCACATCCCAGAGAAGCCCCAAGAACCGGAGTGGGTCGGGCTGAAGGATGCCTGTGTAGACAGAAACGCATTGCTCCGGGGGGCCAAATTCCATTTGCTTTTCAAAAATATTCCTCAGTACCCTGGACAACAGGGGGGAGGGGCTCGAGAGCCCCCCTCTGGGTGGGGGTCCAGGAGGGCCTGGACAAGCCCACCAGCTGAAGCAGGTTGGAAATGCGTCCTGGGATCTCCGGGCACCTGATGATGAACACAGCCTCTGTGAGAGGAACTGGCCAGCACCTAGCCTGAGCCTGGCACACAGTAGGCACTTTTTTACCCATTGTGGCTCCCCAGAGCCTTGCTGTGAATGTGATTGGCTCCTCGGAGGAGTGGCAGCTCCGTCCTGGCACCAAGGCCTGTCTGGAGCCAATGTGGGCCTTCACAGGTGCTGGAATTCCTGTGGAAAACGTCCTCTGTCCTGGAGATCAGCACCACCGGCTCAGAATAGCTTTTGTGCAGTGTAGACGGATGGGGTTCCAATACCCCTGGACTCCTTTTGGGTCACCCCACCCTCCCCGGAAAGAGCTCATAAGGCACTGGGTGCCGTGGAAGGAGCGCTGAATGGAGAGTCAGAGGTCCTGAGTTCAAATCCCAGACTGACCTCTTCCGTGCCACCTCAGTTCTCTCATTTGTCAAATGACAGGGTTGGGAGCCATGGCCTTGGGGCTCCTCCCTGGCTTCAAACCCACCCTTTAATCTCCAGGATTATCCAATTCCAAACAGAAATCCCCTTTGTGACAGTGAGGACGCCGCCCCCAAGGCCAGCTTAACCAAGGGGCCTCTTCGTTCCCTCCCTTCTGGTCCCTGGCTCGGGCCAAAGGAACAAGTAGCCCCGGGCTCCTCCGGCCAATTTGGCGCTCTCCTTGGAGAGCCCACCCGAGGGTGCTCCCCGCCTGCCCCGCCCACCCCAACTAGGCGGCTGGAGCTCGAGGAGGCCGAGGCCCCACCCAAGGAACCCAAGAGCTCCGAGCCGGGTCTACACCGGCTGGACCGGCTCCATCCCCCTGCGGGACACAAAGAGAACTCCGGAGGCCCCGGGGCGCCTGCTGGGGCCTCTTCTCTCACTGAATTCGGCCTCAGGACAGAAGGCAGAGGGAGAGGCTGGGAGGAGAGACCAGGGACAGCTCCGCTCTGGGCCCCGGGCCTCTGTGGGGGCCGCTGCTGTAAAGGGAGACCACCCGGCCACCCATCCCAGCCCTGCTACATGGCCAAGCAGCCTTCTCGGTCCACCACGAGGAGCCCCAGCGCCGTTGGCTTTCCTCCTCAGTCTTCTCCCAGACTCTGGGACCTTAGACATTGCCCCTCCCTCCCTCCCTCCCTCAGTCTGTCTGTCTGTCTCTTTGTCTGTCTCGGTCTCCCTCCCCTGAGCAGTCTCCCCTCCCTCCCCCCTTCCTCCCCCGCCTCGTCCTCTCCTCTCGTGTCTCTCCTTCCCTCTCTCTGTTTCTTTATCTGGGGCTGCCTGTCCCTCTCTGTCTCCGGCTCTGCCAGCCCTTCCCCACCCCTACCAGCCGTCCTGCCTCCTCTTCTGGCCCAGGCTGCCCCCTCCCACTCCCCTTCCATGGAAGCCGACACACGCCCGTCTCCAAGATGGCTTCCACGGCCAAGAGGAGCCTCCGAGGCGGGCTTCTTCCATGGTTCTGGCTGCTGCCTCCTTCCGGGACCTCCTCGTGGGAGGCTCCGAATCCAGTTCAAGGGAGGAGGATGCTTCAGAGCTTGGCGCGTGGTGATCGCGCCACAAACCGAGCCACTTCTGGAAGCTCCCACGGGCTGGACCACCGCCCACTGCACAGCCCTCCCTGCCTTCCGCGTGGATTTCCTTTGCTTGCCCATTCCAATGGGAGGGCCCTTGAAGGCGAGAGCCACACCCAATGGGGGCTCATCCCGGGAAAGGAGGGAAGGTCTAAACATGGCGGCTCCAAGGGCTCCTCTTGGGCACGTTGGTCAGATATTTGAGAATTGGGGGTCACGTGGGAGGGGCTGGTTTGTCCTCTTGTCTCTTAGCGGGGAGGGGGGGGGGGAGAAGAGCATTTTCTGGTAGAAAATGATAAAATGTGACCAAAATAGGAGGATGGAGCGCCCGGCCCGATCTCGGGTGTGGAGGAGAGGCAAGGAAATGGCGGGCTCCTCTGGGCCGTGAGGAGGCAGGGCCACGGATGGGCCACGGAGGGAGGCCATTGGCTGGCTCCCGAGGGTTTTGCCAAAGCACTTTTCTTTGTTACAGAGAGAGAAAGGAGGTGCTGCTTGGGGGCGGCGGCCGGGGTGGAGGTGGCAGGGCCTGTCGGGAAGTGACCGATGGAGAAACAAAAGGCACCGATCAAACTTATTTTTAAAAAATGTATAAAGAAAGGAAATAGCCACCCTTTCCCTTCACATAATATTTGTCCGTTCTGCGGCCAACTGGAATGCCTCCGCGATGAAATTCGGGGCCATTGTGCGCGGCAGGCGTGTGCATTCCCTTCCCCGACTCGGTCTCCGATGCACAGGATGTTCCCAAGCACCCAGCGGGCTGCTGGGAGTTCTGGGCCAGATGTTTAGAATCAGGCCAAGGCAGACAAGCCCCTGGGGAGGCCGGGGCCAGATGTGGAAGGGCTCGAGTGATTCCAGTTAAGGACGGAGAGCTCAGGCTTGACATGTGCTTTCTCTTGGTGTGCCGCCTCCTCTGGACAGGATGTTGTGGGCTCAGCCTTGTTTTCCTGCCTGCTCAGGCCATCTTTGGTCAAAGCTCAGCCCCTGTCTGGGCCGCATGGACCTGAGAGAGCCACCCAGTGAGGGTGGGAGAGGACGGCCAGGGCAGTGGTGGGGTCACCTCCGGGAGAAATGAGGACCCTGAAATGTCCCAAAGAGCCCCTGCCGGCTGCGTGTTGGCTCAAAACCACCTACGGACATGATCTCTGTTCTGTATTTTTACTTATTTCCTTGAGTGTTGCCCCATTCCGTTTTACTCTGGTTTGGTCCCTGCAGAGTGGACTGTCCTGCGCCTGGGGGAGGAGAAGAACAAAGGAAATGGGGGGCTCCCCAGGGCCTTCCTCTCTGGGCCCCCTGACGGAATCTTGGAGTCTTGAAGTGTCATCTTCAGTGGGAATTAGAATGAAGAAGCAACCAGGAAAAGGCTTGGGATGACGCGTGCTGGGCTGGCCATCCTGCTTCCACCACTTGGGTCCTGCATGGCCTTGGACAAGTCCTCTCAGTTTCTCCTCTTGAAAATGGGGCCCTTAGACTCCCTAAGGCCTCCCTAAGGTCCGCTCTAGCTCTAACGCCCAAGTCTAGAGAAACTTGGAACTCATTGTCGTTCCTCTGCGCCTCAGTTTCCTCATCTGTTAAACAAAGATGTTGGACGAGATGCCTCCGAGGCCCCTTCTGGCTCTCGGTTTACAATCCTGTGTCTTCATGGAGTCCGTCTAACAGACCAGACTTGAGGGCCTGCCATACTCAAGGGACATGGTTGTATGGCTGTTGGGATTGTGCCCGTGGCCTCCAAAGGACCCACCACAACTTATCCAATCTTCCACCACTTACGAGAGCTGATCAAGCCATAAACAGGTATTAAGCACCTACTGTGTGCAGCTCTGTGCTAGCCCTGGGACACAGAGAAAGGCAGAAGAGTCCCTGCCCTCCAGGAGCTCCCAGTCGAACTGGTGGAGATAAGGCGCCAAGAAATATGCATGAAGAAACCATGGCCAGGACGAACGGAGGCTTCCCGAGACGGGAAGGCTTCATGCACAGGGGGGGGGGTGGTAGTTGGGACTTGAAGGAAGCCTCGGAGGAGGCTGGTCCCAGCAGAGGAGATGCCCGGAGGCAAGAGATGGAGGGTCAGTCAGGAGGCCAGAGTCGCCCGATGACAGGCATCAGAAGACTGGAAGGGCAGGAGGAGGCCGGGTCGTGAAGGGCTTTGAAAGCCAAACAGAGCATTCTGCGTTTGCTTCTGGAGGCAATAGGGAGCCAAGGGAGTTTACTGGGGAGGGGGTGACAAGACCAGACCAGTGTCTAAAGAAAATCACTTTGGCCGAGTAGAGAACGGATTGGAGGGAGGAGAGATGGGGGCAGGCGGACCCCCAGCAGCTATTCCCTGGCTTAGGGATGAGGGGATGAAGGCCCCCGCCAGGGTGGGGACAGTGTCAGAGCAGGGAAGGGGAGCATCTACGAGATGTGGCCAAGGGGAAGCCAACAGGCCTTGCTAAGCTCATGGCTCTGCGGGGTGGTGGGAGGAGACGGAGAGGAATCCAGGCCCCCTCCTAGTCGGGGTCCCGAGGGCCCGGGGGAATGGCGCTGCCCTCTCCAGACCAGTTGGACTAGATTTCTTTTCTCCAGTTTGGGTTCCCAGGCCTTCTGGCTGGTTGTCAAGGGGCTGGCCCGGGCCCTTAGGAGCCATAAACCCTCCTTTGTGTTGTTGGTGATGGATGGCTCCCAACATGCAATTGGATCTTTGCCGTCAGCAGAGCTCGGGCAGGTGGATCCTAGGAGCACAGTGTGGGTGGGAGACTGGGGGGCCACAGGGTCCAATCCTCTCATTTTACAGAAGAGGAAACTGAGGCCAGCGGAAGGGATCTCACTCGTCCAAGCCAGGGAGGAGGAAGGAGCCCCGGGCTGCTCCCAAGCGAGGAGAGAAGACGACAGAGCCCGAGGGCTCCGCCTCAAGGGCAGACTGTTTCTGATTTGCCTTTGTATCCCTAGTGTTGACACCCAAGAGCCACGGAATTTATGCTTGAGAGACCAGATGCCAAACCGCTTGGATTTCTGCGGTTTCCGGGGGCCCCGGAAGTCTTCTGACCCAAATCTATGAGCTGAGATAAGTGGGGAGGCGGCTGCCTGTAAGCCAGCTCCTGGGGAGGCTGAGCCTCGTGGAACTTTGGCCCCCGGAGATCTGGGCTGCCGTGGCTGGGCCCGCTGGGGGCCGACACCGAGGTCCCCATTGAAGTGCTGATCGCCCAGGTGAAGCGGGGCACAGATCCAGCACCTCTGCAGTGGGCCTGCGAGACAGCCTCTGCATTTCTAGCGTGGGGGCGCTGGAGAGACGGTCTTGGGTTTTGGGGTGCCCTCCCTGTGTGTGAACCAGGGCTGCCCTATAGATACAGTCACGGTACATGAGAGCCGTGACTTCGTCTGCTTGCAATCTCCCAGGGTGAGAAATCCCTCCATCGGTTTGCTCTCAGCCTCCCTGAGACTTGGTAGGATCACGGATCGGAGATCCAAAAGGGGCTCCAGAGGCCAGCTGAGTGCACCCTCACCCCCATTTTACAGAGAAGAAAATGGAGGTCCAGTGCCTTGCTCAAGGCCACCCAAGGAGGAAGCATCAGAAGCAGCAGCTGAGCCCAGATTTTCTGACTTCTGAGGCCAGCCTCTCCAGGGCACTGGGCTCGGAGCTGCTTGAACTACGGAGAAGTAGAATCACATTGTTGGTCACTGTCAGAGGTGAGATTCGAACCCAAGTCTTAGAATTGTGGGGTCAAAGGATAATAGATTTAAGACAAGAAGGGGCTTTAGTGGCTATTGGATCCAACTCCTTTATTTTCCAGATGAAGAAACCAAGGCACAAGGAGTCTGAGGGACTTGCCCGGGGCCTCCCTCTCCACCTGTCGTCCTGATGCTCAGCCTAGTGCTCGACCTCCCATGCCAGGGTCCTCCTGGAGTGTCCTGTGGGTGTCCTGGGCTGGGTCCTCAGAGGCCGCCTCACTGGGGCCTGAGCTCCAGCCAGGCTTTGATGAATGTTTATGAAGTTGCTCACTTGGGTTTGGCTTCTGGACTTTGGCTGTCCAATTATGGATGACTGAGATTGTCTGGCCTGATGACTCTTGAAGCATTTTTAGAAACTTTCCCATCTATGTTCCCGGGTTAGAGGTTGGATCGATGGCTGCTGCTGTCCCTCCTGATTGCTCTTCTAGGTGGGCCGTTTGTCCGGCAGTGCCCTGCCTGGTGTCCATTCCGGGTGAGCACAGCCACTGGCGGCAAGCAGAGGCTGCAGCTCTGAATAAGGCACCCGGCATTCTCGTAAACAGGGCCGCCAACTCCACCCATTTGGGCACTCTTCTTGGAGGCCTAACCAGGGCGACGTGACCTTGGATCGTCCATTTGGCGACGAGATTTTTGTTTTTCTCTTTGTATTCCCAGCGCTTAGCACATGACCTTGTATGTGGCAGGTGCCAAATAAATGCTGGGTGACTTTATTTCCATTGAACTGAGCTCTTTAGATAGTTGCTCTTCCCATTTCATGCAATCCAGCCACACAGCCTTTAATTTGGAATAAGAGGTCAGAGTAAGGAGTGTTCAGGCTGTCAAACATGTCCATGATGGAAAGACAGCTTAGCCACCATCTTGCTGGATCCCAAGTACTCTGGGATAGTTCAGCCATTTTTTATCTTTTCAAGGAAGTGCTCTCAGGAGGCAATGGGTCAAGAGGACACAACACTGTGCCAGGGGCTGGAAGATCTGGTTTTAAGCCCACTTTGGACACCAGGCTGTAGGAGCCTGGGCAAATTGCTTAACCTCTCTGAGTCTATTTCCCCATTTGTAAAACGGGATAATAACTGCATCTACCTCATAGGGCAGTGATGGCGAACCTATGGCATGTGTGTAGAGTGTTCTCTATGGGCATGTGTGCTGCCCCCCCCCCCCCAACTTGGTTACTAGAAAGGCAGAGGGATGGGGGTGGAGCTGCTCCCCTCCCCTTCCCCACCATGCTGAATGACATTTTTTTCACACACTCCCACCCCTTTGTCCAGCAGCCCAATGGGAGTGCACAGGGGGTAAAGAGGGCAGTTCACAGGCAGCAGAGCTAGAGGGGAGCAGAGTGCTCAGGACACTCCCCTCCCCTCTTCACGGGCATTGAAGACGTTTCTCATATCACCTGCTCCTCTGCCCAGCAGCCCAAAGGGAGCACTTCTTCCCTCCTCTGTGTGGAGTTAGGAGGGGCACACCTGGCACTCGGGGAGGGGCAAGGCATATGGTCTCTAAAAGGTTCGCCATAACTGTCCTAGGACTATCAGAAAGCTCAAATGAGATCCTATCTATAGCAGGCTTTTACCATTTTTAAGGCATGCTCTATGTCTGTCCAACCTACAAGTGTTGATGGGCAAGTTGTCTATCCAAGTGAAGGCCACGATCTGAGACATGTTTATTCTGCATCTGCTTGGTTTCTCCCATGTGGATAGCTGGGTCATATTCTTTCAAGGGATTATGGCTTTCAGTTAAGAGGATGCAGCATTCTGGGGCCTGGTTCAAGCAGGATAGTGGCTTCTACCAGCAGGAGCATTTGGGACCCTCGTTTCCTCAGTCGGTTAATGAACATTCATGAAGTGCCCACTATGTGCCTGGCCCTGAGCTAGAAGAGGTGATACTCTGGTCAGAGCAGAGCAAAAGGAGACTCTCACCTCCCTGGCCCGAAACACGATGACGCCTTTCATTGCTGCCTAAGATGGCGGAAATGCTTCTGGCTTCCGTATCCCACTAGTCACCCCCTTTGCAGATAAATTCGAGCCTCGAGACACCTCACCCCCGCACTTCCTGGACTTCGTAGAATTGAATTTTTGACCCCAGGTGAAAGATTTTCCTCCTCACTTGCCCTTATTCATCCTCATCTTTGGTCTGGCCGGTCTGTCTGACCCGCTGAGGTTTTTCAGCCCCTGACTCTGGCCCCTGGTGTCTCAGCTGTCCCCTCTCCAGACTTGTGGTCACCCAGCCCCCAATAAGCGGGAACCCCAGAGCCCTCCACTCGCCTGTCACTGTACCCCGAGAATAGGCAGGGCTTCTGGGTCTTCAGCTCACAGGCAAACACAAGCCAGAAAATACCTGAAGGGGCCAGGATGGTGGAGCTTCCCCAAGGAAAAGAATGAATGCAAGCAGACACTGGATGCCAGCTAAGACTGCGGCGCCCGCGGTTCTCTCTTGGGGCCCCGAGTCCAAGCCTTTCATCATGCAGGCGGGGGTGAGGGATGTCTGTCGCAGAGCTAAGGAGCATTTGTGGTAGGATTTGAACCCGGACCGTCTGGCTCTAGGTTCAGCCTCCTATCCCTGCCAGGATGCCATAAAAATAGATGAAGCTTCCCTCAGGCCGGGAGTCGTGACCTGTCTTCCGTGCGCGTCCTCACACTCCAAGTGCTGCGTGGCCAGCTGTGGGATGTCAGGGCTTGGCCACCAGAACTTCATGCAGGCCATCGCGGGTTCCCTCTCGTCTGGGCTGGGCTCCCAGGCTGCGGGGGGACCTGAGTTCCAGCCTGGGCTCCTGGGCGGCGAGCCCCGACCCAGATCTTCAGGTTTCCCTTTGAGCTGCTGGCTGCACCCCTATTCTTGAAGCCAGCCCCCCGGTCTCCGGGCCTCTGCCTCTCTCTCTTCCTGTCCTCTGACCGTCAGTGCTGGGACCCAGCCGCGGACTGGGAGAATCCCGGCCGTCCTGCTCTCGGTTGGCTCCCTTAAAGCACCACAGAGCCTCCGCGGCCCTCTGGTCTGGCCCCTCAAAGACGCCCAAGGACTGGGGCTCCCTTTGTCTGGGCCGGCCGCTGATGGGCCCAGAGGCCTCGGACAAATGACCGTCTCTCTGAGCCTCCCTTTCCTGGTTTGCAAACTGAACTTCAGCGGGCGGAGTCGTTGCTCTTCCAGCTCGGAGTCCCCCGACGAGGGTCCTGCCGTCCGCTGAGCTCGCCCCAAAGCCCGCGTCCTCCCGGGGGATTCGTCCAGCCCGCGAACACTCACATAAGCCTCTGCCGGCCCGCGCTGTCCAGCCGCCTCATACACCCGCCTGCACACACACTCGGTGCCGGGACCAAAGACGCGTCTGACCCAAGGAGGGGTCGCGTGACGTCCCGGCTCTGAGCTCTGCGTCCAGATCAAACATCTGCGGCCTCTTCTTCGGGGGTCCCGGGAGATCGCGGGATGCCTCGTGGCGGAGCTGGGAGAGGGCGCAGGACCTCCCGCAGGCTCCCGGGACGGACGCAGACGCCACGCAGGCTCGCTTAGCGGACGGCTTGCTCTTGGGGAGTTCTTGGGGAGGGACAAGAGCCATAAAGGCCCCCAGTGACCCCTCCGAAAGATGCTCCCCTAAGGGGCGGGCTGGGAGGAGAGGCCAGTCCCCAGGCTCAGACCCCATCGCTCCCACCACAACCCGCCACGTCCCTGGAAGGGCAGTCAGCCGGCAGTCTGGCTGTTCAGGGGTCACCGTGCCCCTCCCGCCCAATATCCCTCACTGTCTCCCCACTGCCGCCAGACTAAAGAATAACAACTCCGGCTGGCAGAATGCCTGAACTACCCCATCCCATTGGATCTTCACAACCACCCCAGGACTTCAGTGCTGTTACCATCCTCCCTCCTTTTTTTTTTTAACTGATAAGGAAATAGAAGCCAGCTGGATTGGAGTGACTTACCCAAGGTCACACCGCTATCCTCATTTGTGGAGTTGTGTTTCTCCCTACGAGGGCTCCTTGAGGGAAAGGATGGTTTCAGATTGGTCTTTATATCCCCAGCGCCCAGCACAGTGCCTGGCACAGGGTAGGAACGTCATACTTGCTTGCTGACTGATTACAGTAAAAATGACTTTCTGGGGAAGCTCGGTGGGTCAATGGATAGAGATCCAGGTCTAGAGATAGGAGGTCCTGGGTTCAAATCTGGCCTCAGACACTTCCTTGCTGTGTGACCCTGAGCAAGTCACTTAACCCCATTGCCTAGCCCTTTCTGCTCTTCTGCCTTGGAAGTAATACACAGCATTGATTCGATGATGATGATGATAAATGGATGAGAGTGATTTCCCAGGTCAGAATGTCTCCTTCCAGGCAGGCTCTTCTCCTTTGGGTCTAAGAAATTTGCTTTTCTGATACAAAACAATTCTAGAAACTTGCATATTTTTAATGAATAATTTTGCCCCTCCTAGAGCGCCCATTGTGGGAAAAAGAAACAAATGCACAAAATTATTGTTAGAAATGTGCAGAGCAACACAAATTCCACCATGGGCTGCATAAAAGTATACGAGTCTCCTTGTGCACCCCGAGTCCCTCATCTCTGCCTCATCAGCACAGGCCTTGGGAACGAGTTCCTGTGTCCTTCCCCAGTTGCCTTTTGGATGTTGTTGGTTCGTAGAAACTCTTCTCGTCATACTCTGCATATTGGTCTTCTCTAAACTGTAAGAATAATTTAGGGTTGTGACCTCATCTAAATTAATTTTGGTCGCCAGGGGATATCCCACATAAAATACCCAAGTCAGTTTGGAAATCTATGGTGGTTTAATCAATAGAGAGGGAAGCGATCAAGGAGAAGAGAGAGGGAAAAGGTATAGGATTTCTCCCACCTGGCCTGCACCAGGGGGAGTTCAAAGTCCTCCGCCACAAGGTTTCTGAAGAAGATTAGAGGCTTCTAAGAGGATAGTGTTTGGAAGGTAAAGGAGGAAAAGTCAGCCTAAACTCTGAGAGAACTCAGAGAAGACACCTCTCTTGAACTAGGTTACTAGGCTTCCTCCAGTATGGTATCAAGGAAAACTCACAGCTAAACCTGACAATAGCCACCACCATGCCAAGATGCTGAAAGGCTCAGCACGCTGCCACCAGCCACCTCTCTGCTGCCAAAGAGGCCGGAGAGAGGAAGAGATGCAAAATATATAGATGGTTTTACATCACTTTCCTGCGTCTCACCTGTACCAATGGTAGCTTAAGCTTGACTTAGGACAACCCAGGGGTCTGTCAGTTGTTTCTGATTTGTCATTTGCTAGCACATGTCTGTCATAGGCCATCCTCCTAGATACTTAATCCTTAAGTAGGGGTGTAGACATTCCTGCTTTTGTTAGACTAAGTAGGGTGGAGTAATCTAAAGTTCACAAAACTCAATGCTTTCATCAGTTCTTACTGTGCCATTGGATTCTGTTACATTCGTACCCCTTGATTCATTCAGCCAGTTCTCCCGACTGGCCCCCCACCAGCTCCCAGTCCTTTGCTGCTTCCCCGAGAGTGGCCATGTGTGTGGACGTGTTTTCTTCTTTTCCTTCCACGTCTTTGGGGTGAGAGTCAGTAATGATGTTGCCGGTACTAAGTAACTTGTTAGACCCGGTTCCAAGCCTTGCTTTCTAGAATGGCTGGACCCGTCCACGGCTCCTCCAGCAGAGCACTCGGCATCTGTTTTTCTTCAGTCCCTCCAACTTCACCCCTTTGATTTTTCGTTAACGTTGCCAGTTCGCAGAGTTGCTTCAGTTAATATTTTCCTAGTGAGTGACTTGGAGCACTGCTTCAGGTGGCTGTGGCCATTTTGGCTTTCTTCCTTTGAGAATGGCTCAATTCATACCCTTTGATCACTTATGGGGGAGAAGAGCCCAAGCAACTTTGAAGATGCGGGTGCACAAAGCAGGCCAAGCCTGCACACGAGCTCCAGGGCTTGCTTGCTTGCTTAAACACATTTGGGGGCCCAGGGAATAGACGCCCCTTGAGATCAGGAACTAAAGCAATCATCAAAACACATCGCTAAGCGAGAGGGTCAAAGTGTTCACGAGTGAAGCAGACCCATTTCCTCACCAGGCAGAGCTAGTGTCAGGGGAAATACCTGAGTCAAAGTGCCACTGGCGGAGCCAAGTGGTTACTGTGATCCCACGACAGATGTTTATCTTGAATGAAAAGGCAGCTTTGGCAAGGCTCACTGGTCACAAGCCTCCTTTTCTTGGGTCTTACACGATCTTCCTACTTGTATGCGCTTTGTGCCTCCTCGAGATGTGGCGTAGACGCTGCTTCATTTAGATGTAACCACATCACGTTTACACAGCAATTTAAGTTCCCAAAATGCTTTGAGTGTGATCTCATTTGGTTCTCAATGACAACCTTGGGAGGCGGGTACTATTATTATTCCTGTTTTATAGATGAATAAATTGAGGCTGAGGGAGGTTAAATAGGTTGGTCCAAGCTTGCCCACACAGCTAGTAAGTCATTGAAATGGGATTTGAACCAAGGCTTCCCTGACTCCAGGTCTGGCACTGTACACAGAAAGTGCCTCATAAATGCTTGGTGGATTGGACTGGATTCATTGGGGAACGGCCACGTTGGAGTTCTGCTAGAGTTGTGTCTTCCTGTTAGTGAGCCCAGCAGGCAGCCTGAAGCACAGGAACACAGGCAGAGCATTCATTCCCTCACTATCCCCCATGATTTTGGAGACGAGAGACCTTTGGGTTGGGATTTGTGTGAGCCTTGAAGCAAGATGGCAGACGCTTTGGGGGCTCCAGTTTTCATGAACAAGAGCTGGGGGGGACCCTCGTCCCAGGTCCCACTCTGGAAACACCCCAAACAACATAATGGCGCTTCCTTCTGGTGGAAGGCCATAACGGAGAACATTTGCACACTGGAAATAAACTTGGGAACAGTCATTGTTTTCATTTGCAGCGGGTGCATCCCAGCCGTTGCAGAGGAAGGGGGTAACACTTGGAGGTGGGTGATGCTTTTCAAGGACGGCCAGCCTTTAGCAGACAGAATGCTGTAGGACTCTGGGGTGGGGGCTGCTGGGATTTCACACATTTGTCTCCTGGAAAAGGGGCCTTTGGGGGTAAGTTTCCAAGAGGCGCTTTACAGAAAGGCCACTCTCTGCTGATAATTTTTCAACAGGTAGAACAGTCAAAGAGCAGGTGTGTCCACAGTAGGTGCCAGGCAGAAATGATGCTCAGGGCATCGGGCATTCTGAGCAGGGCGGGGGCAGTGCCAAGAAAGAGCATATTGACCTCCTTGCTCAACAGAACGTCAGTCTTCATTGACTTTGGACTCTGCCGATTACAAATGACTTTCCTCAGCTTGGAAGGGAGCTAGAGGGGCTCTCAATGCTCCGATTATCCGGAGGGTGAAATGGGCTCCAAGAGACGTGACTTTCAGCCAAGGTTAGTAGCTAACATTTTATCAAGCACTATTCAGCAACTCCGAGGGTGGAGGAGGGAGCAGGGGAAGGCGCCCTTAGTATTTCCATTGAATAAAGAGAGAACTGAGGTTTGGAGACAGGAAGAGATTTACCCAGAATAACACAGCTAGGAAGTATTACTGAGGTCAATCAGACTCCAAGGCAAGCATTTTGGGTACTATGTGATGGCAAGTTAAGGGCAGAGCCAGGACGCGAACGTCTGTCTTCATCCTCCAGACACTACCCTGATGCTTCTCATGATGCTCACACCTGGCACCCTATGAAGTTTCCTCTCGGGATCATCAATTCTTCCAAGGCTCTGAATATGATGATGGAGGAGACTAGCCTTCACGTGATGGTCAGAGACCCCATGGAATGTAGCTCATGTTCTCTTCGGGGAGTATTTATTGAGGTCAAGAGGAAAAAGACACACATCTCAGGTAAAATCGTACTTTCTGCAAGAAGCCTTTCCTGGTCTCCCCTCATGTTAGTGCCTCCTCTCTGGTCATTAAGTCTAATGTGGCCTCTGTCTAGCTTTGCTCTTGTTCAGCCATGCCCCACTCTTTATGACTTCATTTGAGGTATCTTTTTATTTTTTTTTGTAAAGATACCATTTCCTTCTCCAGCTCACTTTATAGATGAAGAAACTGAGGAAAACAAGGATAAGTGACTTGCTTGGGTCATGCAGCTAGTGTCTGAGGTCATGTTTGAACTCACAAAGATGAGTCTTCCTAACTTCAGGCCTGGCACTCTAACCACATTGCACCACCTGACTGCCCTTCTGATCTATCTCCTATTCATTATCCATCTTCCATTTATCATCTGTTTCCCAGCTAGCTATCCATCCATCAATCCATCTTCTCTCTCTCTATCTATCCATCCATCTTCTCTCTCTGTCTAGCCATTCATCCATCTTCTCTCTCTCTCTGTCTGTATATCCATCCATCAATCCACCCATCCATCCATCGTCTCTTTCTGTCTCTCTCTATCCATCCATCCATCCATCCATCTTATCTCTCTCTCTGTATATCCATCCATCCATCCATCCATCCATCCATCCATCCATCCATCCATCCATCCATCCATTTATCTTCTCTCTCTCTCTCTCTGTCTGTATATCCATCCATCAATCCACCCATCCACCCATCCATCCATCATCTCTTTCTGTCTCTCTCTATCCATCCATCCATCTTATCTCTCTCTGTCTGTATATCCATCCATCCATCCATCCATCCATCCATCCATCCATCCATCCATCCATCGATCCATCCATCCACCCATGCATCCATCTTCTATCTTCTTTGTATACCCAGTGGTTTGCATATTCTCTCCCTTATTAGCGTGTAAACTCCTTGAGAGCAGAGACTGTCTTTGTACCCCCAGTGCTTAGCACATTGCTTGGCACGCAGTAGGTACTTAATAAATGCTTGTTGACTTGACTCCCTTTTGGACATCCTTGATACTACAAACATTTCTTTCGGCTTCTTCAGAATGTGGAGATGGTATGGCGTAGAGTGGATAGAGTTGGCCACAGAGCCAGGAAGCTGTGGGTTTGAGTTCTCTCTGTGACACCCAGTCTCCCGGCTGCGGGATCTCGGGCAGTGTACCAGGCCACTCTACAATTATAGGATGGGGCATCTTGAGGCTGCAATTGCTTCTCCCAGGATTTGCCCCAGTACAAGGAAAGAAGCTGAAGGATGTAAACAACTGAAATCAGAATCATTCTCCAGAGTCCCAGAAGTACGGGTTGGCATTGTTTTGGACGTGGGCGTTAGTGTAGAAGCTTGGAGGACTGAATTTACAGATTCACAAAGCAGGAAATTTTAGAATTTTAGTGCTGGAAAACATGAACATTTTAGAGATCTTCTCGTTCAACTCTTGGCTCCAATTTTACAGATGAGGAATCTATGACCATTCTCTTTCCTTTGGTCTTGTTATTCCTCAGGAAGAAGATAGCACAGTTAAGAGTCAGGGGATCCGGGTCCTAGGACTATCCATGCGGGATCAAAGGGGACCCCCTTGACCTCTTTGTCTCTGCTTCTAGAGTAGCATCATGGCTCCTTGGAATAGCCCTCTCTTTGGAGCTGGAGGGCCTGTGTTTGACTTCTAGTTGTGTGACCTTGGGCAAGTCACTTCCTCTTGGATCCTCAGTTTCCTCACTTGTGTTACAAGGGAATCACTTTAAAAGACTGATATATATTAATTTAAGGTCGCCAAGGAATCAGCTATGTAATTCCTAAATGAAAAACTCAAGTCAGCCGTCAGCCTTTTTTGGAGTTTAATTACAATAGGAGCAAGAAAGGAATTAGAGATATATATAGAGAGAGAAAGGGGAGAGAAGGGAATAGGGCTTAAATACCCCTTCTGTTTAGGCTGGGCCAAAAGGCCCAAGCCCTTAGATAGCTGGGGCAAAGAAAGGAGATCAGTCCCTATTACTCACGTGTCCAAAATGGAGAAACAGTCTCAGAGGCCCCCACCTTCAGCTTCCTTCAGAGCAAGCTTCCTCAGAGCCCAGGAACCACACCGCTCCAAAACTCCACAACCACCCTCCAGTCTCCAGACCCTCCTATCTTTAAGGACACCATCCAAGTTGCCTCCCCTCAGTCCTCACATCTACCAATCACTCTTCATCAATTTCCCTGTCAATGGAGGCTCTCACTTAACCCAGGACCGCCCAGAGGTTTCTGGCTTTTTGCACATGTCTGTTGAAGGTCATATTTTCCAATGATTAAATCTATACTCCTTTGCTACAGCCCTTTCTAAATCCTGTTAACTTGAGTATGGTAGAGATTGGAATAATTAAATTTTGATCTAGGCTGCAGCCCTTACTCAATCCTATTAGGACTGAATAGGGTGGAGATTTATTCCAAGTATCTCCATTGTATCAATTCTAAATCAATCAAGACTCAAAGAAATTCCTGTTCTATGCTTAAGCATAGGTCAAAGTCCTTTCCATTGTTCAGCAAAGGGTTTCTGTCCTAAAGTAATCTTAAGAAGGGAAGAGAAGGAACCTCCCATGCCAATGGAGTTCCCATTCCAATAGACTATCAGTAAGAAATTTTCCAAGTATGAAATATCCCAATGGTGAAATTTCCAACATTTATAAGTCTAAGGAATTTTGAGGTTTACAATCCCCCCTGATGATCATTGGGAGACTAGTCTCCCCATTGATCATTTAACATAATCATTTTGTAGTTCTAAATTCACTTCTAACTAAAGATATACACAATATTCAATTTTCTAAGAGAAATTAGAATAGTGAGAGAGGAAATAGAAAAGAAAAGAAAGCAAAACCAATGTTTGCTAGGCGCATTGACAGAAAGCCAAATTAGGGGCAGTCCCTTTTGGCATAAATGTTACAATAAATGTTCAATCAAAAGTTCAGTCCAATCAATCACATCCAAAGTTCATTCTTGATCTTCTTGATGAAGTGTAGGTTTTTGGCATCTTTCTGCAACAGTTCATTCTCTGGATATAAAAGTTTCAAGCTTCTTTCTTGAAGATCTTTTCTTGAACAAAATCAAAATCTTTGAATTTTTTATAAAAGTAAAATCTTAAACAAAAGTCTTGGATTTTTATAAAAATAAAATCTCAAACAAAAAAAAATTCAAAAATTCTTAGATTTTAAATTAAAATACAATCCCCCCTGAAGTAAGTATTAAAAAAAAAATATCAAGTTTAGCTCAGAATGCAATGTTCAGGTATGGGGTTGTATGTGTCAATTATCAAAAAAATAGAAAAAATAATCAAAAACATAAGAAAAACTCAAAATAGACCTTGTATAGGTCCAGTTTAAAGTAATTTCTATCCCACAAGTATGTAGGACAGAATGCAGTAATATTTCACTTAGCCATTTGTAGCCAAGACTACAGGAAGTTGCCATAATATAAGAAGAAAAGAATTAGAATTCTATTTTGATGGGGAAATGTCATTCCCTTGTCTGATTTTTTTTCCTTCAGAGATATAGGGAGCCAGCATGATAGTCAAGCTTTGTACTTGTTTGAGTACTTCGAAAGGAGTGTAGATACAAGGAAGTCCTACGACTTAAACATAAGTTAAGCGTCGCAACCTCGAGTCTCACTTTAATATTTCTTGTGTGCTCTATTGGCACTATTCAGGTTTAGTCTGTGCTCCTTGTTTTTATCCCTTTTCCTGGAATCAGACACAAACATTAATCACAGTCCTATAATATTTTATCAATAAATGGCAGGTTCCCATAGTTTAAAGCTTTTAGGCATATATTGATATTATAGCAAGAGTATATATATTAACTTGTATTACTGCAGGGAAAAAATATTAATATTAATTATGTGTACCTTCAGTACAAAAATGAGAAAAAAAATCAAATATTCTGATAAAAAATAAAAGAAAAGAAATAAGAAAAAATAAGAAAAAAAATCAGTAATTCAATATATTCTTGAGAGAAAAAAAACCAGCATCCATTTGTCTATGGATTATTATCTCCAATTCTTATGATAAGATAGAGTCACAATTCATATGATAGGATAGAGTCAATCAGTCTCAGCAGAAGATGCTTTCTTCACATGTGAGCAGTGAATCCAAGAGTCTCTTTCTCCAATCTTTATAGATGTTGGAGTAGTTAATAATATTTGGAATGGTCCTTCCCATGAAGGTTCAGTTGCTCCAGTTCGCTTGAAATTCTTGATATAAACTTTATCTCCTGGGTTCAGGTCATGCAGAGAAAAGTCTAATGGTCCAGCTTGTACTGCAGCTCCGGATTCATGAAGTTCACGTAGTTTGTGCTGTAACTCCTGTATATAGGAAGCAATAGTAATATCTCCCCCTAATAGCGATGTATAAGCCGGGGAGAAAGGCTTAGCCTGTATAGGCGGATGTCCAAAAAGCATCTCAAATGGTGAAATATGTAAGTCTCCTCTCGGCCTGCTTCTAAGATAAAATAGGGCCAGAGGGAGAATTTCAGGCCATTTTAAATGGGTCTCAGTGCATAATTTGCCAATCATAGTCTTAAGTTCTTTATTCATCTTTCCTACTATTTGGAGAGGAGAAAAAAAAACTGAAAAAGGTTAATTAATATCAACAAAATCAATACAATCTAAGAAGAATCATCTTTATTATACTGGGAAGTTCCCTGGGCACCCTCCTGAAGGGCACCTCTCTGAGGGTCATTAGTACCTCGAGTAATTTTTGGACGAGCGCCATTTCTCATATATTGTTGAGTATTATCATTAAAATTTTCTTCAATTTGAGCATTGTCATTAAATTCCCAATTCCTATTTCTATAATTCTGGTTTCTAAAGTTCTTATTTCTATATTCATTATAGTTATTTCCATAGTCATTATTATAATTTCTAGAATTCTGGTTTCTATAACCATTATCATAATTTCTATAGTTATTATTTCTAAAACCATTATTAAACTGTGTATTCCTTCCAAACATCTTAAGAAAGGTTCTACATTCCATCATTTTGTGGCCCTTCTTCTCACAGAAGTGGCAAGTAATGGATTGATAATTGGATTTCTGGAGAGGGGCAATTGTCGTTGGTTCATTATCATGCCCACTTTCTAATTTAGTTATCCTATCTATTACACATCTCATTTTTTTCTTCATTTCCTCCATGTCATCATTATTCTCTTTCTCCTTTTCTTCGTTTCCCTTAAAAACATATATAGCTGTTTTTCGCAATTCTTCAAGGTCCATATCTGACCATCTTGGGCATTGTGTTTTAAAATAATTTTTAATTACTTTGCATGAATTATTTACAAATATTCTTCTAACTTGTCTTAAACTATTCTCTTTATTTAAGTCCCAATCTAAGTATCTGTCCCCAAACTCGATAATTCTGTCCATAAATCTGGAGGGTGTTTCGTTTTCCTTTTGCTTAATTTTTTCCAGTTCCATCCACTTATCTGTACTGTCCGCACATTCCTTCATGGCTGTGAGGATGGCCTCTCTACAACGGTATAGTTGTAGATAGTCCTCAGGATTATTATAGTCCCATTCGGGATCCTGAGATGGCCAATGTGCTGCATTACGCCCCCGGGTTTTGTTGACATGAGCAATTATTTTATTTTTTTCACGTTCACTTAAAAAAGCCTGTAGTAAGCTCTCAACGTCCTTGTAAGACGGATTATATTGAAAAAATATGTCTCCCATCTTTTTTGTTACTAGAAAAGGATCTTGTTCATATGTGGGGATATTTCGTGTAAATTCATTTATTTCTTGGGGAGTAAACGGTATCCTATGTCTTAAAGTCACCACATCCCCATTTCGTCCTATTTCAGGTACTTCTCTTAGAGGAAACAGGCCTCTAGTTGAATTTTGCACCTGTGGGTCAGTTTGACAAGGACAGGTTTCTCTAGGAGGACAAGATCTCCCTTGCATTGGAATTTGGTTTTCTGTAGGAGAAGGAACATGAGAAGCTGGGATTGCAGGGGAAGGGTTTTGGGGATTAAATTCAGACAAGATTTGCACTGCACGAGAGAAGCAGTCTGTTAACTGGGCTATAGGGAAGGTATTTTCCATCTCTATTTCAGGGAAGGAAATTTCCTCATTCAAAGGTTCAGAAACAGGTCTGTTTCTGGTAGAGTGGGTGTTTGCCCATTGATCCTGTAAGAAACATTTTAGATCTTCTAATTGGGCTTGCATTTTTTCCTCAATTTTTCCTATTTTATCTTCCATATCTCCCATTTTATCCTCAATATTTCCTATTTTATTCTCAATATTTCCTATTTTATCCTCAAGTTTTTCTATTTTATTCTCAATATTTCCTATTTTATCCTCAATTTTTTCTATTGTATCCTCAATTTTTTCTATTGTATCCTCAATTTTTTCTATTTTATCCTCAATATTTTCTATTTTATCCTCAATATTTTCTATTTTATCCTCATTTTTTTCTATTTTATCCTCAACATTTTCTATTTTATCCTCAATATTTTCTATTTTATCCTCATTTTGTTTTATTTTATCCTCATTTTGTTTTATTTTATCCTCATTTTGTTTTATTTTATCCTCATTTTGTTTTATTTTATCCTCAATATTTTTTATTTTTTCATCTCTAAATATAGTATTTAGGAGTACAAAAATGACAGTACCTATTAATATAAAAATTTGGAGGTATCCTTCATTCCTCAATGCCCCTACTTCTTCAGCTGCCATATAATTGTCAAAGAATGTAGTACTCATTTTTATATGTATATTTTGTAATTTCACAAAACACGTGGGGAGCAGGGCAAAGCAACAAACTTTCCACAGGTTTTTTTTTTTTTTTTTTAATCCAGGAGGTTGTTCCTTAAGGGAAAGGATATTTAGAAACAGTTCTTCCAGCCAGGACTTTAGAGTCCTGTTGCTGAGATTTAAAAACAGCTGTTTTCTGTCTATCAGAGTCACACAGCTGGGAAGTATCTGAGGTCCGATTTGAACCCAGGACCTTCTGCCTCTAGGGCTGGCTCTCAATCCGCTGAGCTACCCAGCTGTCCCTTAAGATTAAAGGGAAGAAAAAGAAAAAACTGCTGATTCCAATTTAACTTAAGGAGAAAAGAGAAAAAGTTTTTTTATACTCACGTGTTCTAGCAGCTGTGTCTTTAAGCCAAGTTTTTTTTGTTAAAAAAAAAAAGAACTAAGTGGTGAAACAGTATAGTAAAAAGGCAAGGAAAAAGTTTTATTGAGAGGATTCTTTAGACTCCCGTGTGGTCAGCCACAATGTTACAAGGGAATCACTTTAAAAGACTGATATATATTAATTTAAGGTCGCCAAGGAATCAGCTATGTAATTCCTAAATGAAAAACTCAAGTCAGCCGTCAGCCTTTTTTGGAGTTTAATTACAATAGGAGCAAGAAAGGAATTAGAGATATATAGAGAGAGAGAAAGGGGAGAGAAGGGAATAGGGCTTAAATACCCCTTCTGTTTAGGCTGGGCCAAAAGGCCCAAGCCCTTAGATAGCTGGGGCAAAGAAAGGAGATCAGTCCCTTTCACTCACGTGTCCAAAATGGAGAAACAGTCTCAGAGGCCCCCACCTTCAGCTTCATTCAGAGCAAGCTTCCTCCGAGCCCAGGAACCACACCGCTCCAAACTCCCCCTCCCTTCAGTCTCCAGACCCTCCTATCTTTAAGGACACCATCCAAGTTGCCTCCCCTCAGTCCTCACATCTACCAATCACTCTTCATCAATTTCCCTGTCAATGGAGGCTCTCACTTAACCCAGGACCGCCCAGAGGTTTCTGGCTTTTTGCACATGTCTGTTGAAGGTCATATTTTCAAATAATTAAATCTTTGCTCCTTTGCTACAGCCCTTTCTAAATCCTGTTAACTTGAGTATGGTAGAGATTGGAATAATTAAATTTTGATCTAGGCTGCAGCCCTTACTCAATCCTATTAGGACTGAATAGGGTGGAGTATCTCCATTGTATCAATTCTAAAATCAATCAAGACTTAAAGAAATTCCTGTTCTATGCTTAAGCATAGGTCAAAGTCCTTTCCATTGTTCAGCAAAGGGTTTCTGTCCTAAAGTACTCTTAAGAAGGGAAGAGAAGGAACCTCCCATGCCAATGGAGTTCCCATTCCAATAGACTATCAGTAAGAAATTTTCCAAGTATGAAATATCCCAATGGTGAAATTTCCAACATTTATAAGTCTAAGGAATTTTGAGGTTTACACTTGTCACTTGTTGCTACTTCTAAGGTCCTTTTAGTTCTAAATCCATGATCCTAAGTTAATCATCTGTCCAATGGAGACAGCCTTCCTTGCTTACTGTCAAACAGATAAATAACAGCTAGGTAGCTCTGTGGATAAGTGTTAGACTTGGAAACAGGAAGAGCCGAGTTTAAATCCTGCCTTAGACACTTAATAGTCATGTGATCACCTCCACCTACCTCAGTTTCCTCATCTGTAAAATGAGTAACACTAAATAGCACCTATTTCTTAGGGTTGTTGTGATAGAAAACGAATACATGAAGGGCTCTGCAAATCTTAGACAGAGACAATGCCAGGTCTCCTTAATGTTCTTATTATTGTCATTGCTGCTGTTACTACTACTACGGGGCATTTCCCTCCTGTACATTCCCTCCAATGAGGCCCTTTGGTCTGTGCCCTCCCATAGATTCCCAGCAGGGCATCTCTCCTGTTTGCTGGAGGCTTTTTTCCCCTCCCCTGACATCCTCGGCTCTCCTCAGGTGTGTCTGACATGCTCATTTTCCTTATCAGCAACATGTTTCTCTAAGGACATCTCTACGCTGGTGTCTCCCCATTTGTGTGGAGCCTTGCCCCCCTCCCCCCACTGCCTTGCCCTTTGGCGAGCCTGCCCCTACGTCACTCCTCCCCAGATGGTGGTATTCCATGACTCACAGGCACCCAGCGTCTCTGTCAGAATGTCGGGGCTCCAAGGGAGCCGTGGGCGTTTGTTTCAGGGAGAATCTTGGGGGTCATTAAGGGCCTTCCGGGAGAGTCTGTGTCAGGATGCAAACGCTGCTGATCCCGCTGGCTGGGGGCTGCACCTCACTGCTTGCAGTTACAAGGTAGTGGGTGGTTCTGGGCTGGGAAGGTTGGCATTTTGTGGATGGCCCAATGACTCAAGGCCTGGAGTGCTGAGGGCGGTTGGAGCACTAGAAATTCTCTGGCCTGGTTTCATGACTCATTTTTTTGTGTGGCTTTCCTCTTCCAGAAGAGGCAAAGGGGCAAAAGGCCAGCCGCCTGCCCTGACCTATGCGTCTCCCTCTTGGCCCAGGTATGACACAGAGGTCCTGAGAGAACTCGGTTCTTTTACCCTCCCCTGTAAAGTTGGATCCTGACGGTGCCTCTAACAAGGGCTGACTAGGAAGATCTGGGTCTGAGTCCTCTCTCACCAGAGCTCAGGTCTTACCCATCTGGGTGCCTTGGGCTGGGCACGAAGTCTGCGCCTCCCTTCCTGAGGTGCTTTTGAATACGCAAACATGTGGCAGTGCCCAGGAAACTAGCAAACACCATTAAAACGGGAAAAGTTTGCAGGCAGAAGGCCCGGAGGAGGTGCTGATCCGAATTAGTGCAGGGAGTTTTTCCGTCTGGGAGTCCCAAAGGCTTAGGAACCGATTGGCCAGCACACTTTATTGAGGCCGAGCCGTGGTCCAGGCACTGTGCTGAGGGCTGAAATCCGAGGGGAAGAGCCGGGATCTCCTCCTCCTGGAGGAAGAAAACACGTCAGTGAGAGGTCAGTGAGAGATGCGGCCGTGGGGGCAGGCCGGTGACTTGGTGGATGGAGAGCCGCGCCTAGAGACAGAGGCCTGGGGTTCCGAGGCGGCCTCCGATAGTCCCAGCGGGGTGACCTTGGGCAGGTCACTCACTACCATTGTCTCTCCTTTGCCTTGGAGCTGATACTTAAGATTCCAAGGCAGAAGGGGAGGGTTTAAAAGCAGCGAGAAAGAAATCTGCTGTGAGCGGTGGTCAGAGGGATGGACACATGCGACTGCGGCTGTGCGAAGTGGGTGCTGACGCCAATGCCACGGCCGGGGTGACGCCTCGGCCTGGGGACTTCTTCCAGGCTTCTGGATTTGCCCTTCGTTTTCCCACCAATGGGCGGAGGACTCGGCAGAATAGGCTCCAGGCTCCGCCGAAGCTCCATGCTTTGGTTTCAGGGAATTCTGCAGTCATTAGTGAGCGGGGCAGAAGGGAGCATGGGAAGGAAGGGACGAGAGGCTGAGAGATGACGTCATTCTATGTGGGAGCCAATTTCCTTCTCTCTTTTCCACTGCGCTTTATCATCTCCACAAAACGGTGTTCCTTCAGGCTATTCAGCTTGGTGGAGCTCTGGCTAAGGAGGCAGCCTTAGCACCTACTATGCGCCAGGGACCGACAAATACAGAGGAGGAAGCACTGAAATCCATTCTAGGATACAGGAAAACATCGGTGTGTCCCCGCCAAGTGCTCCAATAGCAGGCGGTTGGGTGGGAGGGAGGCTGGAGGACCCCACAGAAGGATGGACGGGCGGAAGCTCCTCGGAGGGCACCAGAGGGATTTCATGAGGTGGGAGGTAAGGAGGGAGCAGGGCAAAGCCGCAGACCCGCTGCGAGCAGGAGCAGAGAGCCCCAAGTTTGCCCCTAGATGGGGAGGCTGGTGGTGTCTGACACCATGGAGAGGGCACGGGTTCTCCTCAAAGGGTCTGCAGATGTTTTAGGGGGAGCAATTGCACCTTTATTTCAACCCAACGGGTTTCTGCTGGGAATCCTGGGTACTTTGTGTCAGCCACTTAAAAACAGTCTTCTGAGAAGAGGTCCTAAGCTCTGCTCGACCACCAAAGGGTATGAGATACAAAACGGGGAAGAATCCTGGACTTGAAGGGGAAGGAGGTGGATTCAGTTTTGACACGGGGACTTCCATTTTGAAATGTCCAATAGGCAATTGGTGATCTGGGTCAAAAGCTTGCCTGGGACTGGACGTGTAGACCTGCGTTGGGGACCGATGAGGCTATTAGGAGACAGAGTTAGAGGGAGAAAAGGGCACCAGGATAGAAGCTTGGGGAGAGCCCCCTTTGGGTTAGCTGAAACTTGCTTTACAAATATGATCTCATTCGATCCTCGCCATTGTCCTGAGAGTTGGATTACTGTCCCTATTTTATAGATATGGAAACCGAGGCAAAGGCTCAGTCATCCAGCTGGTAACTATCCCAAGCAGGATCTGAACTCAGGGCCCCCTGACTCCTTTTGCTGCACTCTGTCCCTGCTGGTGCCACCTGCTGCTTGTTCTACAAAGTTTCTTCTCCCTGTCCAGGGGAAGTGAACTCAAAGGATGATTATATTTCACTGGGACGGAGCCTGGGAAATCCTTAAATGATGAAAGAACTTGAAAAGAGTCACTGAAATCATTCAAGTTCTTTTTGGATGTGTCCTGAGGAATCACAAAGGGATCAATGACCCCAATGTTCACCAAGCAGGGAGCAGATTGGGGGATCACCAGGGGGTGACCCCCAGCCTTGCACCTGTCTGCGCCTCGACCCCTTCCCTAAGACATACCAGCGGTTAAGATCGACCCATTTCCGGGGGCGAAGGGCTTCTTCCCTCATCAGGAGTTTGCCACATGGATGACCTCACAGACCCCTCCTCCGTTAAATGCACAGCAAAAGGCTCCAGCCTTCCTGTCTTTGTGTCACCCCAGCCAGCAGAACAGGCTCAGTTTCCACTTTTTCAGCACGTGGGAAAAGTGGTTCTCATCAAGAAGGTGCCCCGACTATTCTGCATGGTCCGGATGTTCAACAACCCACCCAAGAAGCCCCCCAGACAGGACGAGACGACTTGGCTGAGAACTGAGAGATGCACATCTTGTCTTCATCTGGAAACGGGGAGAGCGAGCGGGCTTCAGCCTCCCTTCCTTGGCATCCTGGGCGCTGGTGACGTGTTTTTCTGGTCCTCCGCAGGGACCTTGTTTCTAGGCAGGGGATCATTTTTTGCCCCCAGAAAGCCCAAGAATGGATGGCAGGCCTTTGGGAAGCACCTAGGACGTGCCAAGGCCCGATGAGAGCACTGGGGAGGTAAACACAGAGCGGACAATCTCTTCACCGCCCAGGAAGGCTGCTGTTGAGAGATGTCTTAGGGAGGCTGAATGGATCGACAGGGCCACTATGGCGGTAATGGCGCCACTGGCTGGCTTATGGTTGTTGGAGGGTTGCGAAGCATGGAGGAAGTGCCTTTGCAGTTACCCTCTTACCAATGGCAAGAGTCCAGACGCTGGATGGACCGAGCCCCTCAAGGCCTGGCCCAGGCACCCAGTCCCTCTGGAGCGTGGCATACTGCATGCCCAGCCACAGATGACTCGTCGGTGAACATGGGCTTCCCTCGAGGGAATGGAAGCACCTTCACTAGCACCTGGCACACAGTAGGAACTTAGCAAGTTGTTTTTTAAAGTTTTTTTTAATTGATTGAAACATGAAACTATTTCCCATGTATTGAATTACTGAAATTTAAAAACTGTGTTGGATTCACTAAACTTGCCACACATGTTATAATCACTCATGCAGCATAGATGGGCGCCATCTTTGAGGCAAGAAAGGAGATATAAAAATACATAAAACCAGATTTTCTTTTAGTGTTTTTTATTTTATAGTCAAGTTTGATTATTTCCTGGGCTAAATTTTTTGGTGAGACTCGAAGAACTAAACTAAAATTCAGCGTGTTTATTGGTCTTCCCAGGAGCCAAAGAAACAGTTGTGGCATTTTGACCTAAAGTCTCAAACTGAGTCTCAGAAAGACAAGTAAGAAAGGCTTCTCTGCCTCCACCCCAAACAGGCTTGCTGAGTAATAGCGTGTCAGACTGGGTAAGAAAAGCAACCAAAACCTCTGCCCAAGTGGGCACAGACGGGGGCCTCAGTGACTTCTAAACTGGATTGTTGCAAAGAGCTCGTCTGGGAGCAGCAGGAATGCCTGCTGAGGATTTCCTTCTTCCCGTTCCAGATGAGCCCTTGGCTTTAAGGGACGTGGCCTGCTCCGAGGCCTCTGTTTCCCTCGGGCGCGCGGTCACCGACAGGCGTGATGAAATCTAAAAGATGGGGGAGCTCCTCTACAACATCCTTACGCCATCTCCTATTCAATTCGGCAAATGGGAAGTTGGCAAAAGCAGGACCACGTTCCTGGAATTTCATTCAGTCAAAAAAGAACAAATTCTGAGAAACCAAGATGGGCTCAGATCTCTTGGAGAAGCCAAAGGCCAAGTGAATCGGGCACTAGAGGTGAGGCTGCAGGGCCTCCATGATGCACAGAGCAGATTCCAGGCACCCACCAAAGTCGGACCACGTGAAACCATCCCCTCCACACATGAGCAGGGGCCTGTGGTGAAGAGTCATTTGTCCTGGGCAGTCAGGGATGGCCTGGGTCACCTGCCAAAACAGACCAAGAGAGGCTGAGGGCGATGGCCCGGGGGCAGCGGGGAGAGAAGGAAGGCTTCCCTTTACCTCCCCATCCACAATTTGAATCAAGCGACATGGAAGCACCTTCTCCAAGTGCCAGCCGCTGGGGATACAGAGAGGCAAAGGGCCGGCCGCGTTCATTCCCGCTTCCAGGGAGGGCGCGGGCCCTTCAGCATCTCTCATTCCATCCCGCCATCCCCTCACGCTGCCATCCCCAGCTCTCTCCCCTTTGGCTCTCAGTCAACACAAGCATTGATCAAGCGCCTCCCGTCTGATAGGAGAGCCAGAAGGCAAAGACCGGGCACACACTGGACGAGTGATCTTGCCCGAAGGACGTCGCTAGAGTGGAGGGAGGTGGGGAAGGGCTTCCTGTGGAAGACGGAATTTTAGCTGGGACTTGGAGGAAGCCAAGGAAGTGGAGATTGGGAGAGAGAGCAGTCCAGGGCATGGAGAACAGCCAGTGAAAATGCCAGGAAATGGAATGTCTCCTTCAAGGAACAGCAAGTAGATACACTGGATGGAAGAATATATTGAGGGGAGGAGGTGGGAGGAGGCGGGTGCTGAAAGGCATTGAATGCCGGGAGATTTTGTATTTGATCTTGGAGGCAATGGGGAGCCAATGAAGTTTACTGAGTGGGGGGGGTTAGCATAGACCGGAGTAGAGAGACTGGAGGCAGGCAGATGCCTCTAGTAGCTCCTACGATAGTCCCAGCACGGGGTGATGGGGGTCTGTACCAGGGTGGGGGCTGGGTTGGAGGAGAGAAGGGGGCCTATTGGAGAGATGCTGCAAAGGTGAACCGGATAGGCCTTGGCACCATATTGGATATGGGAGTGAGAGGAGGGGAAGCTCTCTTTGTAACAGGAATGGCTGAAGGAAAGGTCCCTTCCAGCTCTGTGCCTTGGACCCCGGCCGGCTCTCAAGAAAGGCAGAAAGGGGAGAAGCACCGGCTTCAGGAGCAGATGCCTGGGATGAGCCTGCTGGATAGGCTGGGAGGTCACTCGTGAGTGGCATGAGCAGCCTGCCCCACTCTGCGGACACACTCATGCATCGTCTCTGGCGATCGGCCGGCCTTCGCTGCCCTTTATATTGGCTCTGTGACTCTGGATGGGGCCCTGAACCCCTTGGAGCCCTGGGCCAGAGGTCTGGGGTGGAGAACAATGGAGAAGTCAGGAAAATCCTCCTTGGTTCTCCTCCTCCTCCTCCTCCTCCTCCTCTT
Organism: Monodelphis domestica; assembly: GCF_027887165.1. Taxonomy (NCBI): domain Eukaryota; kingdom Metazoa; phylum Chordata; class Mammalia; order Didelphimorphia; family Didelphidae; genus Monodelphis; species Monodelphis domestica. The sequence continues at coordinate 11,236,581 of NC_077227.1, read as the reverse complement.
CCTCCTCCTCCTCCTCTTCCCCCTCCTCCTCCTCTTCCCCCTCCTCCTCCTCCTTCTCCTCCTCCTCCTCCTCCTCCTCCTCCTCCTCCTCCTCCTCCTCCTCCTTCTCCTCCTCCTCCTCCCCCTCCTTCTCCTCCTCCTCCTCCTCCTCCTCCTCCTCTTCCTCCTCTTCCTCCTCCTCTTCCTCCTCCTCCTCCTCTTCCTCCTCCTCCTCCTCTTCCTCCTCCTCCTCCTCTTCCTCCTCCTCCTCCTCCTCTTCAGGAGAATAACACATGGCACCAAAAGAGGACTGAAGACTTCCCACAGCAGCCAACATGGTATACGGCCAAGAGATGGGCTCTGAAGCAGCAATCCCCAAGTTCAAATCTCACCTTAGAGGCTTCCTATCTGAGCGACTCTGGGTAAATCAATCAACTACTTTGTGCCTTGGTTTCCTCATCTGTCCTTGAAGGCCCTTCCAGCCCCAGGCCCTCCTCCTCACCTGTGAGTAAGTCCACCTGTGGCACGTGGTGCTGGCTGGCGGGGGCAGGCCTGGTAGGAGGCTCCTCACTTGCTGCAGAATCACTTCCTGGACAGCCTCGATGCTTTTTTCCGCGTTCTCCTTTCCAAAGGAGACTGTGCTGTGGACAACCACAGAGGGGCCAGTGTTCGCGGCATCTGCGAGAAGGGGGGAGACCAGAAGGAGACAGTTCTGGTTAGAGGGGCCAGTCCCCAAAGGGCCGGGCTTCAGACAGCACTCACAGACCCAAGAGGTGGGTCTTAGAAAGACAAAGTTCAGCAAGGAAGTTCTGAAGCCAACACGAAGAATCCCCCTAAAAAGAGGCGTCTCTGGGTCCCCCCGGAGGAGAGTTTACTAAGGAGAGCCAGTTTCACATCTCAGTACTGCCGTTAGAATGATACATTTGCTACTCATCAATGACTCATTCATTATATATATATATTCTTTATATACGACCATATATAAATTATATATGAAATGATAATAAAAAATATATAATTATATATAAATATATAATTAATAAGAATTCAAACACTGCTTTAGGGTTTGTATTTTAATAAGAACTAATATTTACAAGCACGATGCTCTCACAGGAGCCTCCCAACACCTGGGACATTAGGGTTATCACTAGCCCTGGTTTAGAGATGGGGAAACTGAGGCTTCAGCCATTACTTGACCCGGTGCCTCGCCCTGACTGCTCTTTGAATCCAATCACCCAAATGGCTGGGAATGTGCTGAATTGCAGTTATCCAGCCCAATTTTCATCTTCCCTTTTATTAGGGTGACATGGCTGTATCAAATCTCAGCGGGGCAACCATGAGCAAGAGACGTCCCCATCGTTTTCTCATCTGTAAACCAAGGGGCTTGGACGGGGTGGCTCCGGAGGTACCTTCTGGATGTAAATCCTATGAAATATTTTACCAAAATCTAACCATGCCGTGTCTGTAGTTATTCCCCATCTGCTTACGTAGCCTTTCCCCCCTGAAATCTCTCAAATAACTCTCAAATAACTTAAAAAAAGAAAACCACATCAAGTCAAATTCTAAGTGGCACAACGATGACAACATCAAGTCAGTGAGTCATTTTCCCAGCCCAGGACGGAAAGAGGTCAACAGCTCTGTGGTGGTAGTTGGGAGCAAGTACCACGCAATGACACATTTCCAACTGGGAACCTTGGAGGTGGCCATGATGGCAGCAACAGTGGTTTCAGAAGTGAGCACTCAGTAGCCGGCGACAGTAAGGAGGCTGAACACCTGGTCAGAAGGAGACCACAGGGTTCCCTTTATGCTAGCACTGAGTGCAGGACTAGGCACCATTTGGCACCAACATTGCCCATAACCCAGAGGAATTGTGGTTATGAGAGAGAAGGATCCTTCCTTGGGTAAAGACTAGAATCCAGACCAAGGGAGTGGTCCATGCCTTTCCCCAGATCATACCACCTTGGAAGCACTGAAAAATGTGTGAAAAAGCCTGACGCTCTGAACAGTGACTCTCACCCTCACCCAAGCAAGGTGAGAAGGGTCCAACTCTAATATAAACTCCAAAATTGAGAAATAGTTTGAAAAAATGAATAAACAACAAAACAAATAACTTTACTAAAAAAATCTATAGTGGTAAGAGAAACTCAAGACACAAACTCAGAAGACAATGATTTGAAAACATCCATGAGCAAAACTTTGAAGAAAAATGCAGATTAGATACAAGACTAATAAGAATGCTTAGAAGAACTGAGGAAAGAGATTTTTTAAAAGAGCAAGAAAAAGAAATGAGAGCAATGCAAGACAATTATGAAAAAGAGAACTAACAATATAGTGAAAAAGCACAGAAAGTATTTAAGAAAATAAATTCCTTAAGATCAGTTACCCAAATGGTAAATGGGGTACAAAACCTCACTGAAGATAACTACTTAAAATTTAGAATTAGGGGGGCAGCTGGGTAGCTCAGTGGATGGAGAGCCAGGCCTAGAGACGGGAGGTCCTAGGTTCAAATCTGGCCTCAGACATTTCCCAGCTATATGACCCTGGGCAAGTCACTTGACCCCCATGGCCTAGCCCTTACAACTCCTCTGCCTTGGAGCCAATATAAAGTATTGACTCCAAGACGGAAGGTAAGGGTTTAAAAAAAAAAATTAGAATTAGTTGAGTAGAAGCTAATGACTCCATGAGATATCAAGAAACAATAAAACATAGTAAAAGAAAACAATGAAAAAATACAGGGAAAGATGAAATATCTCATCAGGAAAATAACTTATCTGGAAAATAGATCTAGGAGAGATAATTTAGAATTATTGGACTGTCATATTTTTAAAAAGAATCTGGACATAACATTTTAAGAAATAAAAAAATAAACTGTCCAGATATCTTCATTCTCATCTGAACTGATTCAAATAAGGAAGGATACACACACACAGTTTTGAGTATAGAAATTCATATTACCCAACAGGGATAGAAGAGGAGAAAAGGGCTAAGAGAAAGAGTGATTGTGTGAAAAGGAAGGAAAATTAAGAGAGAGAGTTGGCAGAAGTAAAAGAGATTTATGAGGAGGGCAAGAAGTTAAAAAAAGAGAGAGAAGGATAAGTAGAAAAGAATAGGATGGAGAGAAATACAGTTAGCAATCATAACAGTGAAGAGGATGAGTTCACCCCTAAAATGGAAGCAGTGAGCAGAAGGGATTATAAACCAGAATTCAAGAACTAAAAAATAAAACTAGGAGTGGTTTTATGAAAACAACAGTAAAACTGGCAAACTATTGGTTAATTGGACTAAAAAAAGAAAGACCAAATTATTAATATAAAAAATGAAAAGGTAAATGTATTACCACCAAAGCGAATAGTAAGAGCTATTTTGCCCAATTATATGCCAATGAAACTGATAATCTAAATGAAATGGATGAATATTTTAAAAAGTATAAATTGCACAGATAAAAAGAAGAGGAAACAAACTACTTAACTTGATCTTAGAAAAAGAAATTGAACAAGTCATAAATGAGCTCATTAAGAAAAAATCTCTGAGGTCCAGATGGAA
>NC_077227.1:11220559-11228059 GCF_027887165.1 Monodelphis domestica | reverse complement strand
TGTCCCAAGGGGAAGTATCACTGATACTAAGGGAGAAGCAGTCCTAAGGAACAGTATTGTTTCTAATCCCAAGGGAGGAGAGGACCTGAGGAGATCCCAAGGTATCAGGGATCCTTCCTGATTAAGGATCAGAGTTTAGACCAAGAGAGCAGTTACCACACCTCTAAAAGGCTAAAATTCAGGCTGTAGTAGCTTCTACATTAAAGGATAACAAGGCTAAGAGTATGATATTCTGGAGGGCAAAGAAGCTAAGATTACAACCAAGAATAACCTACACAGTAAATCTGAATATAATCCTTCAGGGGAAAAATGGATATTTAATGAACTAGAGGACTTTCATGCTTTCCTAATGAAAACACCAGAGCTGAATAAAAAAAATGTGACTTTCAAATACAAGACTCAAGAGAAGCATAAAAAGGTAAACATGAAAGAAAAATCATAAGGGATTAAATTAGATTAAACTGTATATTCCTATATGATGAAATGATACTCATAACTCCTAAAAACTTTTATCATTATTAGATTACATATGAGTATACATAGATGAGCATATGGGTGTGAATTGATTATGATATTTCAAAAATTAAATTAAAGGATGAGAAATAGAAATGCATTAGGAGAAGGGGGAAGGGGGAAGCAGAATGGGCTAAATTATACCACATAAAAGAGGTGTGAAAGAAAGAGCTTTTAAAGTGGAAGTAAAATTGGGATGGGGGAATTGTGGACAATGTTTAAAACTTTCATCAGAATTGACTCAAAGAGGGAATAGCATACACATTCACTTGGGTGTAGAAATCTATTGTATCCTACAGGGAAGTAGAAAGTGGGGAATAAAAAAAGGAGGTATACTGATAGAAAGGAGCATTGGGGGAAGCAGTGGTCCAAAGCAAAACAATTTTGAGGACAAAAAGAGTGAAAGAAGAGAGGAAAAGCAGAGAAAAATAGGATGCAGGGAAATACAAAGTAATTATAACCATGAATATTAATGGGATGAACACTCCCATAACATGGAAGTGTGTGGAAGAATAGATTTAAAAACAGAATATGTTTTTTATAGGAGACACACTTGGGACAGAAAGACACATAGAACTGAAATGAAAGGTTAGGATAGAGTGCGTTATGCTTTGGCTAATGTAAAAAAAAGCAGGGATATCAATTAGGATTTCAGACAAAAATAGACCTAATTAAAAGAGATAAGCAGGGAAATTATATTTTTCTAAAAGATAGTATAGACAGTGAAGCAATAACAATATTATACATATATGTACCTAATAGTGTAGCCTCCAAATTCTTAAAGGAAAAGTTAAAGAATTATAGAAGGAAAGAGACAATAAAACTATCCTTCCTCAGCACTAGTTTCTCTAACAACAACAACAACAAAAAAACAAAACCAACCAGAAAATAGTTGAGATGAATAGAATTTTAGAAAAGTAAGATATGATAGACCTTTGAAGAAAACGGAATGAAATAGAAAAAGAATATACCTTTATTCTCAGCCATACAAGACACCCTCACAAAAATTCCCTCACAAGGCATAAAACTTCACAAATAAATGTAGGACAGAAATATCAAATGCATCCTTTTCAGATCAAAATGAAATAAAATTATATTTTATTAAAGTCCATGAATATATAGATTAAAAATTAATGAAAATGAAATAATCTAATCCCAAAGAATGAGTGGGTCAAATAATAAATCACAGAAACAATCAATAATTTCATTAGAGAATGACAACAATGAGACAACATACCAAACTTGTAATATGCAATCAAAGCAGTATTTAGGGGAAAATTTATAACTCTAAATACTTAACCTCAATACAATAGAGAAAGAACATATAAATGAATTGGATATGCAATTAAAAATAGAAAAAATTAAAAATCACAGTATTTTTAAAATTAAAAATAAAAAAATCATAAATACCAAGTTGGAAGTTCTGAAAATTAAAGGTGAGTTTCATAAAATAAAAAATTAAAAACGCTACTGAATTAATAAATAAAACCAGGAACTAGTTTTATGTGAAAAAAAAAAAAGCAAACCATTGGTTAATTTGATTATAAAAAGAAAACCAAAGTACTAGTATCAAAAATGAAAAGGGTGAAAATATCAATGATGGAGCTTGAATTTAAGCAATTTATTAGGAGCTCTTCTGCACAATTATAAAGCAATAAATCTGATAATATAAGTAAAATGGATGAATATTTATAAAAACATAAAGTGCATAAATTAACAGAAGAAATAAAATACTTAAATATAGCTTAGGAAAAAAAGAATTGAACAAGCCATAAATGAGCTTCCTAAGGAAAAAATCTCCAAGACCGGATTCATTCACAATTGAATTCTACTAAATATTTAAAGAATGATTAGCTATAATTCTATAAAACTATTTGGGAAATAGATAAAGAAGAAGTCCTACCCAATTCTTTTATAATACAAATATGGTGCCAATATTTAAACTAGGGAAAGCAAAAAACAGAAAAGGAAAATTATAGACCAATTTGTTTTTTTATTTGAAAATTTATTTAATTATTTAATCATAAAAAATATTTAATTAATTGATATAGAATATTTTTCCATGGTTACATGATCCCCTCCTCTCCTCCCATCTCCCTCCTGTAGCCAATGAGCAGTTCCACTGTGTTTTACATGTTAGACCAATTTCTTTAATGAATATCAAAGCAAATATTTTAACTGAAATAGTTACAATAAAGTATCACAAAAATCATGCATTATGCCCAGGTGGGATACATATGAGGATTGTATGACCTGTTCAATATTAGGAAAACTATCAGTATAATTGACCATATTAGTAATAATAACAACAGATGTTTAAAAAGTCATTGACGTTCTTATTAAAACCAATGGAATCAATGGAACCTTGTTTAAAATAAGAGTAGTATCTTTCTAAAACTTAGAGCAAGAATTTTTTGAAATGGAGATAAACCTGAAGCTTTCCCTGCAACCTCCCGGCCCGCGAGAGGTTACAAGGAGAGAAGATAGAAACAGGATAGAAGTTTTGGATTCCGCGAAGGGCGTGAACGAGCCGACTTTAGAGATGTAAATAATCGAGTCAGTAATCAATTATTGATTTTCGGGAGCCACAGCCTACTCCGACCACTGGTGGTTACTAATTCAGGCTATTCCCATCCAATGGTCTCAATTTAACACTGCACTGGTCAGAGGATAATGCTAGCTCAGAAGAAAAGGAGATCAGAAACTAAAGGAGGTAGATAATGCTAGGTATTAGCATTAGAAAAGAGAGAGAGACAGGGAGAAAGATAGAGAGGAGAGAGAAAGGGGAGAAGTTGCTCCATTGCAAACCTGTTGGTGTCCTCCCAGTGGGCGGGCTGGCTGTCACGTCCATTTATTCTCTTTGATATACAAATGAGCTCAATACATATTGATCAGTTACATGATACCTCAATACATATGGATGAGTTACCTGGCGTATTGCCATTGGATAATTGCAACTTATGACAAGGTGAAGGTGGGGTTATAATCCTCGGGCGAGTGAGACCAAGGGAAGCAAGGTTTCGCGCCTAAACTTCAGCCATGCTGGGAATAGAGCTCATTGCCATGCGCAGGGTGGCCATGTGCTCACTCACAATCCTTGTCTCTCCATAATACCTATGGGCTGGACTGCTACATTCCCATAAGATCGGGAGTGAAGCAAGGATTTCCATTATTACCACTATTATTCAATATTATATTAGACATACTGGGTATAGCAATAAGACAAGAAAAGAAATTGAAGGAACAAGAACAGACAATGAAGGAGCAAAACTATCCCTCTACAGTTGACATTATGGTATACTTAGAGAACCCTAGAGAATCAACTAAAAAACTAATTGAAATAATTAAAAACTTCGTTAAAAAATATTCTCACATCAATTCTATACGCTACTAACAAAATTCAACAGCAAGAGACACAAAGAGAAATTCCACTTAAAATAATTTGACATTATAAAATACTTGGGGATCTATCTGCTAAGACAAACCCAAAATTATGTGAAAATAATTGCAAAATACTTTTCATGCAAATAAAGACAGATCTAAAGAACTGGAGAAGTATTAATTGCTCATGGCTAGAATGAGCCAATATAATAAAAATGACAATTCTATTAATTTGCTTATTCATTGCAATCCCATCAAACTACCAAGAAATTGTTTAATAGAGCTAGAAAAAAATAGTAACAAGAAGAACAGAAGGTCAGGAATATCAAGGGAATTAATGAAAAAAATCTTTAAAAAAAGAGGCCTAACGGTTTCAGATTTCTAACGCTTTTACCAAATGGTAATCATTAAAATAATCTGGTCCTGGCTAAGAAATAGTGTTGGCTCTATGGAATAGATTAGGTACATAATACACAGTGGTAAATGATCATTGTAATCTAGTATTTCATAGACCCAAAGATCCAAACTGTTGGGGTCACTATTTGACAAAAATTGCTAGGAAAATTGGGAAGTAGTTTGGCAGAAACTAGGAACAGACCAACATCTTACCAAGATAAGGTGAAAACAGATAAATAATTTAGACATAAAAGGTGATAACACAAGCAAATTAGGGAAAATTTACCTATCATATCTATGGATAAGGGAAAAGTTTATGACCAAAGAGGAGACAAAAGAGGATTGTGAGAAGTAAAGTAAATATTTTGATTCCATGAAATTAAAAACTTTTGCAGGAACAAAACAAATGTAGCCAAAATTAGAAGGAAAAGGAGAAAACTAGAAAAAAATTTACAGCAAGTTTCTCTCATAAAGGTTCCATTTCTAAAATATATAGGAAACTAAGCCAAGTTTATAAAAATAAGAGCCATTTACCAGTTGATAAATGGGCAAAGAATAGAAACAGGTAGTTTTCAGAAGAAATAAAAGCTATCAATAGTCATGTGAACAAATGCTCTAAATCACTACTGATTAGAGAAATGCAAATTAAAACAACTATGAGGTACAACCTCATACTATCATATTAGCTAACATGATAGAAAAAGATGACAAATGCTGGAGAGGATGGGGAAAATAGGGCTACACTTACTGTTGGAATTGTGAAGTAGTCTAACTATTCTGGAGAAAATTTTGGAATTATGCCCACAGGGCTATAAAAGTGTGTGTATCCTCTGACCCAGCAAGACCACTACAAAGTCTATATCCCAAAGAGATGAAAGAAAAGGTTAAAGGATCTACATATACAAGAATATTTATTACAAAAAAGTCTTTGTAGTGGCAAAGAATTGGAAATTGAGGGGATGCCCATCAGTTAGGGAATGGTTGAACAGGTTGTGGTATAAGGTTGTGAGGGAATACTAGTGTGCTATAAGAAATGATGAAGGCACAGTTTCAGAAAACTTGGGAAGTCTTATATGAACTGATGCAAAGTGAAGTGAGCAGACCCCAGGAGAACATTGTACACAGTAAGAGTAATAGTATAATGGATGATCAAATGTAAAAAACTTAGCCACTCTGATCATGACAATGATCCAAGACAGATCCATAATGGGATAGAACTCATGAACTCTGAATACAGATTGAAGCATACTTTAAAAGTTTCTTTATTCTTTTTTAAACCCTCACCTTCCATCTTGGAATCAATACTGTGTATTGGTTTCAAGACAGAAGAGTGGGAAGGGCTAGGCAATGGGGGTCAAGTGACTTGCCCAGGGTCACACAGCTGGGAAGTGTCTGAGGGCAGATTTGAACTCAGGAAGATTCTTGACTCCAGGTTTGGCATTCTATCTACCTTGCAACTCAGCTGCCTCATACTGTGAACTACTAACACACACACACACACACACACACACACACACACACACACACAGAGCAAAAAAATAAATAAATAAATAAAACCCCAAACAAAAGAGCAAACACTGATCCAGAAGGATATCCAAATGAATATCACATACACATATTTAAAGAGTAGTTAAAACCTATATTAAAGAACTCATTCTCAGTTCTTAAGAGAAAAAGACACTTACATGAAATAAATAAGTTCTTACTGTCACTTACTATAAAGCAGGCACTCTCATGAATATTGGTGCAAATTACAAAAACCAAATTCTAGCAAACAGACTACAGTAACACCCACATGCTTAAACAATCACTAAACCCAAGTTAAGTTTGTGTCAGAGATACAGAAATGGTGCAACAGTAGGAAAAGTCACCTCGCCCAGAGCATAAATGTACAATCCAGCCTGCAAGCCACAAAATCCACACAGATATTTCAGTGGTCTCAGAAAAAAAGCCTTCGGCCAATTCCAGCATTTGTTTCTCACAAATATCATAAAAGTTTAAGCAAGGAAAGACCCTCATTTGGCTCGATAAAATGCGTTTATCTAAAAGCAATAGAGCATTATCTACAAAGGAGAAATATTGGAAGCTTTCCCAGTTAACATAGGGATAAAGCAAGGCCTCCCTATTCCTATTATTACTAGACGTAGGAAGGAAAATTAATGTTGAAGTGTATAACTTGTTAGCACTATTTCTAGGTGAAACCAGCCCTCTGACACCCTGGGGTGACACAGCTAATGTAATTACTCCTAAGCCTCAAGGCATCTACCTTGGGGGGCGCAGGGGCCCTTTTTTGGTCCAAGGCAGGGTGGCGACGTGCTCCTTTATCTATAAACACCTATAAAATCCTAAGCCCTCTTTGTCCTTGCTCAACAAATCATCTAGACTTAGGGTGACTGGCCCGCGATAGGGAAAAGAGCCAATAAAACATGATTAAGACTTCTATTTTTCCAGCCAAAAATTTCTGGAGGAAGCCGGGTTTCATAAAGGAACTGCCATCTCCTTTCTTCAAGTACCAGAGAGGGGTGGGTCCAGCACTGTTCCCTGCTTAGTGAAGCTGCAGGAAAATGTCCACCTAAGGAATAGCCCTCCTCCTCCTCCTCCTCCTCCTCTTCCTCCTCCTCCTCCTGGGATGCGGTAATGCGGGAAGAGTTGGGATCTCTAAGTCCAAATCCTTTTTTAAAACCATCCACCTCATCAGGCCAGACAGAAAGAATGCGCCTCCCTACAAGGGAAAGCAGGCGTGTTTAGCTCCATCCAAGCCTATTTATGAAAAAGGATGTTATCCTCAGGGAAACAGCCTCCTAGTGTTTATTGGTTAAAATTCTGGGCTCTGCAGGGGTTTCAGAAGTGCTGCTTATAGCAAAGGACATGACCGACATATTTAAAAAAGTGAAAATGTAAAGAGCACGAAATAAAGAAACTTGAATAGTTCTGGCTAGGGGAGATTCCATAACCCGATAAGGATTGGAGGTGATCATAAAAGGCCAGACAGACAATTTTAATTACATAAAATCAAAGGGCTTTTGTGCAGTCTCTGCCAACTGAATAAAAGGAGAAGCTTTCAACTGGGAAAAATCTTTGTATCAAATATCACCAACGAAAGCCTGATATGCCAGATATACGGGGAACGGAAAAAAAAAAAACACTTAAAATGAATTCACTAATAAATAAGTGGCCAAAGGAAAAGAGTACTTCTCATTTTTGTTCTTC
>NC_077227.1:11133059-11218059 GCF_027887165.1 Monodelphis domestica | reverse complement strand
TCCTTTCTGCCAGGGAGGAACTGAAGCGCTGCCTCGAAAGCACTTTCTGTTTGAGGGCACCCCGACGTCCAGAAGTCCTGGGTCCAAGGCCAGCTTTGGCTTCCTGCTGACTGTACGCCTGGGACCATGGGGGCGGCTCTTGGACTGCAGGCGGAGGGAAGGGCCCTGGGCTTCCTTGGACCAAGAAAAGGGCAGGTGCAGCCCTGGGGCCCTGGGCCTGTCGGGATTCAGCACACGCCCCTGGGAACTTGCTCCTCTCTCTGGAGCTCTCCCACTCCAAAGAAGGGGAGACCCGCTGCTCCAGCCCATCAGCAGCCCGGGCATCGGGCCACAGAATGCCTTTGGGCTTTTGTCTTGGTACGTTAATGCCTGGGCAGCAATCAGGGACCACAGCTGTGCCCGGGGGGCGGAAGGATGCTGAAAACAGTCCCCGGAGAGGCCTGCCCTCTTCTACGCTGCAGCCGCACGCTGTGTGTGCTCTCAACCACGCTGTGCATGTTCTGTTCCCTCCAGCAGAGACCTCGTCTCCAGAGAGAAACGTATTCCAAAACCACAGGCAGAAGCGCCCACAGAGGGCCCGTCCCGGCCGAGGTGCTCTGCTGCAGGCCCCCGACGCACGATCGACACAAGTGAACTAACCGGTGCAGGATATCATTGGACGTAAACAAGGGAACAAGCGCTCCTGGAGGGTCATGCCGCAAACTCCGAGAGGGTGAATGTAACATTCACGTGTCATCCGTTTGGCCTGACTCCTTCACTTCACTGTCTGGGGGGGCCATGAAGGGCGGGGGCCCAAGGCGGGCCCAGCATTTGTGAGGGACAGTCTTCCCTCCTGCTCAGAGGGTTTCCCAGCCTCCTCTTTCCTGGTTCTCCCCCCGAGAGTGACTCGTCCTCTTCAGTTTCCTTTGCTGCATCTTGATGGATGACACGCTCGCTCCAGGTTCCTGTCGGGGCCCTTCCCAGTCCTCTCTGCTTTCTCAGGGGCCACAGCAGCTTCCGTGGCTTTGCTCGCTGCCTCTAGGCGGGTGACCGCCTCCCTCCTCTGTAGATCCAGGCTCGGAGCGTCCAGGCCTCCTGGACGTTTAGAACTGGATGACTCATGAGCATTCCGCACTCCACAGGCCCAGAGTTCATCCTCTTCCCTGTATTTCCTCCCCTTAAACTCACTGTTCTCTGTGGCCAACGTTGCATTTCCAGCCTGGTGAGCAAAGAGAAATAGTGTTTAAGTCATTTTTAGGTGGAGGACAAGTCAGGATCTCGGAGGTCCCTGGACTCCTCTCTGCTTATTTCATGCATCTAAGAACAGCGTTGTGAGAAGAGGAACAGAGGCCTCATTCGTTGGTGCCGAGTGCCCAGGGGGCCGGGACCCCCCGGGGGGAGAACTCAGCAGAGCCGGAAGGGGGTTAGAGCTCCGTTAGGGCAACGCCTTCATTTTACAGAGGAGGGAAAGGGAGGCCAGAGATACTAACTGGCAGAACGGGGATCGGCATTCAGGCCCCGGACGCCACATGCAGCTTCATTTCTCCCCATTCTGTCTCACTTGTCTCTAAAAGTCTGCCCGGTTTTCTCACACTGATTACGTTGAGGGCGGGAGCTGTTAGTGGCGTCCAGAAGAGGGGGAGGCCCTACGAGGCACCCCCGCGCTGCTTCACAAGTGACGTGGCCCAAGCGTCCTGCCTCCCTCTTCTCTTCCCATCTCGTTTCCTTTGGCCCGTCGAGGCTTGGCGGTAACCAAGGCGAGCCACGCGAGTGTGGTTCCGTGCAGGAATGGGTCTCCAGCAAGAGCCAAAGCCCCCGTCTCATTTTCGTGAATGCGGTTTCCCTGGTGACGCCCTCCTACGTTTCAGGGAAGCACCTACTTCTGTCGGGATGTGGAGAGGCCCGCTCGAGTGGGCTAGCACCAAAGGAGCGGCCCGGGGCCGAGTAATGGGGTTAGGTCTCAAAGCGCAGAAGGCGCGCCCTTGGCTCGGGCTTCCTTTCTGGGTTTTGCCGGCGTATTTCTCAGGTGGCGCCCCACAGGCTCTCCCCGCCTTGAAGGCACTCTGGCCTGGCTCATTGTGTGCGGTGATTTTGGCCCACGCAGCACCGCGTGAACCCCGCACCAACGGCGAGTGCGAAGTGGGCTTTAGGGCGGGAGAGCTCGCTGAGGTGCCCGGGCTTCCCCCTGGCCGTGGCTTGGGCTCCGAGTACCTTCTGGACTTCGGCTTTGATCTGGCCAGGCAGAAGGCCTCTGTGAGGGGCCGGGCCAGATTCAGAGACCTGCTCCAGCCCACAGGGCACACGCCTGGCCTTCCCCCTTGACATGCGGACGCTTCCGATGTATGACGCCCTTGGAATGGAGTCGTGGGAGCAAATCTATCCGCTGTCCAGACTCCTAGAACCGCTTTGTTTCTTTCCGTGCAAGAAATCCCCACCTTGGGGTTTGCTGGCCTTCCCATGGAAGCCGAGAGTGCGGGGAGAAGTTCTGGGGCGAAAGGGTTCAAGCTGCTTACCGAGTCGTTGGCTTCTGCCGAGGAAAGCCTGGCGAAGGGCCAGCAGGGAGAACACGCGAGGCCCCAACAGGCTCTGCCCGAGGCGTCTGTTTTCGGAAGGCCGGACGGTACTCCAGGGCAGGCGGGCTGCCTTCTCACCAACCTCCCGGAGCCCCACAGACCCGGCACACAGTCACGGCATTTCAAGAGGGTCTTGTCGCAGCCAAGCGTCTCCTCTTCGCGCACCGCGGGCAGCGGCGTTGGCCCACGGCCCGGGACGCGGCAGGATGGAGCAAGACATGAAGTTGGCCAGGGCGGCCGTCGGCAAGATGGAGAAGCGCTCTCAGGGCCCCCAACCCACCAAGGGACCGAGAGTCAGTGGCACCAAAGCAGGGGAAATAAGCTGAAAAGCACCTCCCCCAGGAGGGCCGCCAAGACTCTGGCTCCAGGGAAAGACAAGCAGATCTAAGGGATTCACAGGATCGCTAGCCTGGAGAGGGAAAGACGGATGGCAGCGACCTCTGAATGCACCCCCCCCCCCCATGGCAGAGAAATCTGCCCCGGCTTCTCCGTCATCACCCTGAGAACCCGGGCCTGGAGTCGGGAGGATCTCACAGATGATCCATCGTACCAAGGAGAAAACGGAGGCTTGGGCCCACAGACACTAAGGTGGGATTTGAACCCAAGTCCTATGACTTTCCCTGATACTGTGTGGCAGCCAGGCATTTGCTTTCAAATCACCCTCAGGGTTGCCCTTTCTGAGGGATGCTGCAATTGCTCCCGACCCCCACCCGAATGACATTTGCTCAGAAGGGGCTGTGCGGTCCTGCCCGCCTCCAGGGCAGGAGTTGGGAGCTCAGCCTCTGGCCCGTCTAATCCCTCACTGCTGTGGGGTCCGCCACAGGCCCAGGAACATTGGCCTCCGGGGCCTCCGGGGCCTCCGGGGCCTCCGGGGCCTCCGGGCTTTGGGGGCTGGCCACGACGAGGCCGCAGCAGAGCCTCCTCCGCAGGGGCTGCTTCTCTGTGGGGCGCCGACGAGTCAGCACAAGGCAGGAAGAGCCCGGGACCAGCTGACGCTCGCGGGACACGTGGGGAGGGAACCGAGGCGAGGAGTTCAGGCCTTGGGGGTCCGGGAGTCGGCCGTACCTCGCAGGCCCGGGCGATGGCGGAGGCTCCTCGGAAGGACAAAAGGTCCTGCCAGTCCTTTCTGGCCCCCGAGCTTTGTTCACGCCCGCCGCTGCCCCCTCCACAGGGTGGGCCGGCAGCCGCCTTCCCAGGGCAGAAGGAGGAGGCTGCACCCGGGGCAGAAGTGGCCCGTCTGTGGACTGCCTTCAGGCTAGAGCACGGCCGCTCTTGGAGCACGCGTTGGAAAGACCTGCCTCACCCGGAGAAGGCGGGGGGGTCTCTGAGGCCCACCCTCGAATGGAGGCCGCCCCGGCACCTGCTCCATCGGGAGCAGACGCACCTTCCCAGGGGCCGAAGGACGCGAGGCCACACCGAGCCGGCCGGGCTGCAGGCTGGGGATGGTCTCCGAGTGGGCCTCTCGACGGCTCCAGACAGGCTGGGCTCCGCCGGATGTGCAGAGGGCAGCCCCCGGCCCCCGGGGGGCTCCGCCAGTCCTCTCCGTCCGCTTCGGAGGAGGCGGACACGGTCCCAGACGGAGGCCGAGTTCAGGCCGTCGCTGACACCAGACTCGGGACTGTCTCTCGGTCGATCCCTTCCTCCTCGCAGGCTCGGCGTCTTCATCTGGGGATGGCAGTTTGGAGCCTGCTTAAGGGGCGATTGGGGGGAATTTGCCTAAAGCACTGCGGGGTCAGCCCATGGACTCTAACCCGTGTCTGTGCCCACGGAATCAGGCCTCCCCGGCCATCCAGCCGAGGAGCTCCGGAGGTCGGCCTGGTGGGCCAGCGCGCTCCCTTCATAGGTGGCTCGACCATCCCTCGCTCCCCCTCCAGAGCGCCTCCCGCTGCAGCTGCGCGTGAAGACCGCCGACATCATGGCTTTATTTGGGGAAAGGGGGGACAAGGACGCCGTCAGCTGAGCGCGGTGAACCGCAGCCTGCCGAGCAGAGGCAGGATCACAAAAAGAACGCCACCGCCATTTACAGGGCACTTGACAGCGCTCCAAAGTCCTCCCTTCTCTTTGGGCCTCACAACAGCCGTGTGGCATCTCTGGGGCGGTTACTCTTATTTCTCGTCTGTAAGATAAAGGAATGGAGGCTTGCAGAAATTCACCCCGTGATCGTCATCACTTGAACCCAGGTCTTCTGACTTGCAATGAATTCATTGAGTCATTGACTCAACAAGCACTTACTCAGCACCTACCTGTGCCAGGTATTATGCAGAAGCCCTTCACGACCTCACTGTCTCTCTCGAATGGCGGCCAACCCATGGCCTGATGGAGGACGGACGAGCGGAATGCAGAGTCCTGGAATCGACTCTCACCAGAAGGGCTGAGGGCCCCGGAGAAGGAATCGCTTCGTCTCTGACACATTCTCCGTCTCAAACAGGCATCTCAGCCAGATGGGAAGCCCCTTGGCTAGCCTTGGGCTTCTGCTGCCATCTTTCTAGAAGGCAGCCTATGGATTCCCCATTCCGTCCCATCTGGGGGCTTCGCCTGCCCTGGGGTTTGCTGGCCTGAGCTCGGGACCGAAGGACGTGGTCAGCGGCTGTCCAGTCTTCTCCCCTTGAGGGTTAATGCAGACACCTGAGCCTGAACGTGTCGGCCGGCCTCTCGGCGTGCTCATGCCTCATGTCTGCGGGCATCGGCGCACGTGGCCTGTGTACTTAAAAGTGAGAACCGTGGGTGAAATGGGCACGTCCTCACTTACGTGGAAAATGCTATCCTCAGCCGTTCACTTCCCAGGTAGGGCAAGGATTGTTCTTCAGAGCATTAAACACATCCCCCCAATCATGCTGCCGGAGGGTCCAGGAATGCCTCAGGATCGTGGAAGGCCCTCCTGGTGATGGGACGTGCCCATGACAAGGCCCCTGTGGGCCCTCCTCTTGGCCTCTACGGCCACCCCTGCAGTGAATCAAGTCACGGTTACACACCTGAGCACGGTTCGACGCCCTTGGAGAAAGCTAGAGAAAAAGGGCCGGACAAGCATCTGGAGGGTCTAAACCCAGACGTAGGCTCGTTTCCCTAAAGAGAAGTCTGGGGAGCCACGTGGTCTCTGAGGATACGTGTGGCTCCAAGAATGATCACCACAAGCCAGTGAAGAAAACGCGCTCCCCATGGACGGAGATGCAGAGGGAGGGGGGAGCCGTTGGCTTGGTGGGGGCCCCAAAGAGAAAAAAGGATGGGAGGGAGCCGGGGCACGGAGGAGCAGTCTGGACCTGTCCCTTGGCTGGT
The DNA here is from genome assembly GCF_027887165.1 of Monodelphis domestica. Taxonomy (NCBI): domain Eukaryota; kingdom Metazoa; phylum Chordata; class Mammalia; order Didelphimorphia; family Didelphidae; genus Monodelphis; species Monodelphis domestica. Next base: position 11,212,234 of record NC_077227.1, on the reverse strand, counting down.
GCCGGAAGCCCATGGCCTGTCAGGTGGCCTAGCAGTCCCCAGTCTGCCTTCTAGGGTGCCTTCTAGGTCCAGAGGACTCTCCCGGTTTTGGGGAAGGCGGTGCTCTATGGAGTGGAAGGCTCTGCCAGGGGGGTCCACAGAGAAGCCCGGAGGTTTCTGGGTCTACCCTAGGGGAGAAAGTCCGGTGTGTTTTTGATGAGCCGAATCGATTGTGCCCAATTGTGCCCTCCACCTAGCTCTGTCCCCAGACGGACGTGGCTGTGCCCTGACGGTCAGCCCTGGGGTGTGCTGTTACAGCTCCTGCATGGAGGAGGGGGATCATGCCAACCGTGACACCACACACCTGGGTAAGCTGTTTCCAGAAGTTCTTTTGGGAGACAGATGGAGGAAGGGCCTCCTGGAAGGTGACTGAGGAAGAGGCTGGGGGCCGTGGACTGTGGTCTGCCCCTCCATGAATAAAGGGCTCACAGAAAGGAGCCCCCAGAACTGGGCTGCCCTTTATCAGCCTGAGAGCTTGCCTGGGAACGAGGACCCTCAGAGGCACGAGACTCGGTCTAGGATTTCCAGGAGCGGATCCCGAGCGGAAAGGCAGAAGACTCGGTCCAGTTTTTGCAAGATTCCCAGGGCTGAGCTGGCCCTCGGGAGCCTCGGGTTTCACGGACAGACGACATACACGGCACCCTTGTCTTTTCCTTAGCTTCTCCTCCTCTGTCGCCGGGAGAATGAGGAGTCACCCAGGCACAGCCATGGCACTCTGTTCAGTGCCGTAGTGCTGGGCCAACAAGGAGAGGAAGCAGCGGTTCTTTCCTCAGGATCATCGCCATCCCCAAAGCTTTGTGACAAGCCGGTGATGTAGGTGCTGCTGCTCTCCCCATTTTACAGAGGAGGAGCCTGATGGCTGATCCAGGGGAGCCATACCTCTGTACCACTTCTGGGTCAATCTTGGAATCCCTGAGGCTGAGGATGCCGTATGGGCTGCTCAGATTCTCTGCACTTCCCTGGAAGCCTCTTCCCTCCACAGGGTCATGAGCATCAGCCTGAGGATGGGTCAGCTCCTGCTCCCACCTTTGCTACCATATTTGAGCAAGTCCTGGAATCCCTGACGCTAAGGACAATGTCTGGGTCAGACTGGGTCTTGCCCAGGGTCCCAGAGCTGAGATATCTGGGGCAGGATTTGAACTCAGGCCCTCCTGATGCCAGATGGAACACTTTCTGTCCCCCAGGTACCAAGGGGATTTCCTTGCTTTCATGCCTTTACTTGACTGCAGGGATCCGTTGGGCCTTTGGCTCTGGTTATGGCTTTATGGCTTCGAGCCTTTGCTGATTCCTGATCCTGGTGACTGATGACTCCTGGCCAGCTTTCAGTGTCCACTTCCTTGTCTCTGAGACTCTCCTTCCAGGCCTTCCTTCCCATTGTCTCCTCCTTGCTGTCCATCAGACATCAGCGTGGCACTGCCTGGACAACTGACAGCTGGGTACAGGCTTGCCCAGGCCACTTGTGACCAAGTGAAAGGACCCAAACGGAAGGCTGCCCGGCACTCGGAAAAACACATCTAACTGAGGTGCACCCAGCAGCTTGCAAGTCACTGGAAACAGTTATCACGTGGGTCCCTTGCCCTGGCGAGAGGGGGGACAGGAGAGAGCAGGGAGCGCCCCCTCTGCCCACCCGTATTTCTCTTTGAGACAAAGCATTGGCGGAGTTCTCCTCTCCCCTACGGAGGCTTCACAAACTGCCCGCTGGTGTCCCACCAACCCAAGTGGGCAGGCCAAGGGGAGTTTTAAGCGATAAGAGAAACCACCTTGCCAGCCAGGGACAGCCTGACCAAGCTAGGCTGATGAAACCAGCCCCGCTTGCCGACCTCGCCTGGAATGAAGGGAACTGAATCACGCTCAATCTAGGGACATCACCGATTAGTCTGGCCTGGAATGCATCAGTCCAGCTCTTCCCAGTGTGCCATTCTCACTGTGACCCTTCTCACAAAAGAATCCTACAGACCCTTCCCCCACCCTGAAAAGGAAACAAACATCTCTGGTGGATTCGCTTGAACCCCCTTCTTTGCCGGGTGAAGCCACATTCCCTGGTTCCAGAAGCCCGTGGAGGGAACAAGTCAGCGCAGCGGCAGGGAGAAAACCAGAACCTGAGAGACCCGGAACAGTCCAGGCAGTCACGTTTAAGCAGCCGGACGTGGCTGTTTCCGGCAAGAGAATATTTTGATGTTTCTGATGTTCTGACACCATTTTCATGAACTCGAGTCATGCAGACCGGCTAGGAATGACTTCTGGGAGACGTTCTGGAGAATGTGAAGGTGCCCTGACGTTCTCTCCGACCCCCAGCCGCTGCTGACCCTGTGCTGAAGAGAAAGAGGAACCACTGACCTGTGTCTCGCTTCCTGTTGTCGATGGAGAGGAAGCGCACGCAGGGGTTGCTGGGGAGGTACTGCGCGGCCCAGGGGACGTCGATCTGCGTGCCAGTGTCATAGAAGAGGCCCAAAGCGAAGCGGCAGGAATAGCGCACGGACGTCAGTTGTTGCTTCTGACTTTCACTAATCACTGCGGGGAAGAAAAGGGAAAAAGCATTGTCCTGTCCGTCTGTCCAGCTTAAAATCCCACACCACAGACCCCAAGATGAGTCCCTGCCGAGGTTTCCACGCTCTTGGTCTCACGGTGAATACAGAAAAGGAGCATTAAGATGGAGTCCTCTAGGTTCTTTTTCACATTTTACTCAGAAACCTTAGAGATGCTCAGCAGATTAGCAGATAAATGCATCGACTGTCAAATCGTAATGTCTAAGTTGGCATTCAAGGCCCCTCATGACAGACCCAGCCTTAGGCCGAATGCCTGGTCCATGCACAAGGCACCTGATTCCCTACTTCTGTATCCTAACTTATAAGGACTCTTCCACAAGAATTCCCTCCCTCATCTCTGGCTACTAAAATTTGAGCCAGTGAGGCAAGCCGAACTTGGGCATTAATCACTTGAGGTTAGCATTATTTCCTGGAAAACAGTCCTAAATGGGGAGTCAGAGAACCCAGCACTGACATTTACGATTTGGGTGACCACTAGGGACCTCGGTTTCCTCATCTGTCAAATGAAGTTTTGGGCTAGATCGTCTCCCGGGTCTCCCAAGGGTCCCTGGCTTCTGGGGCCTTTTCTCTCAAATTCTCCGTGTGCATTTTGTCTTTTCCTCTAGGAGCATATACGGTTGTAAATGCCCAAGGGGCAAGGATGACTTGTTTTTGTCTTTGGAGCACAGCGGGCACGTAGTCAGTGTTTGCTGACTGGCTGATGGTCCGTGACGTGAGGATCCGATGCTTACTCTGTCCCTCCCCTTCTCCAGGGTCAGGGTGGGCACATCCGGCCTGCCTCTTCCACAGGCTTCTTACATTTCAAAACACAGTTTTAGGGCGGGGAAATTCTATTTCATATGCTTGAATGAAGGGAAATACAGTGCATCGCCTTTAAACACGTAAGCCCCATTGTTGGCTTCAAGGCTGAGCAAAGGGGCAGCTCCGTCTGGCCGGCTGCAGCTTGTGAGCCGCTCAGCAGTCTACAGACCGGGCGCACGAACGAGGCCCGCCTCTCCCTGCACTCTGCCGAGCTCTCGGAGGTCTCCGAAGCCAAAGGCTCTTCGGGCCGTCTGTGGCCTCCGTGGCGCCGAGCCGAGAGCGCCTTGTGTTGGGCAGGCAGGAGATCGTAAGTGACCTGGACGAGCAGGGCCGGGCGGGCCTTTGACGTTGTCCGTGCGGCCCCTGAGGACGGTGCGGGCATGAGGATCCGGAGGGGCGAGCGGCAGGACAGACTGACTGGTCCCGGGAAGCCCGTTGGGCCCAGATCACTCTCAGCGCTGAGAGGGCCCCGAGGGGCGAGCGGCAGGACAGACTGACTTGTCCCGGGAAGCCCGTTGGGCCCAGATCACTCTTGGTGCTGAGCGGGCCCCGAGGGGCGAGCGGCAGGACAGACTGACTTGTCCCGGGAAGCCCGTTGGGCCCAGATCACTCTCGGTGCTGAGCGGGCCCCGAGGGGCGAGCGGCAGGACAGACTGACTTGTCCCGGGAAGCCCGTTGGGCCCAGATCACTCTCAGCGCTGAGAGGGCCCCGAGGGGCGAGCGGCAGGACAGACTGACTTGTCCCGGGAAGCCCGTTGGGCCCAGATCACTCTTGGTGCTGAGCGGGCCCTGAGGGGCGAGCGGCAGGACAGACTGACTTGTCCCGGGAAGCCCGTTGGGCCCAGATCACTTCTGGCGCTGAGAGGGCCCCGAGGGACGAGCGGCAGGACAGACTGACTTGTCCCGGGAAGCCCGTTGGGCCCAGATCACTCTTGGTGCTGAGAGGGCCCCGAGGGGCGAGCGGCAGGACAGACTGACTTGTCCCGGGAAGCCCGTTGAGCCCAGATCACTCTCGGTGCTGAGAGGGCCCGGAGGTCCCGGAGGGGCGAGTGGCAGGACAGACTGACTCGTCCCGGGAAGCCCGTTGGGCCCAGATCACTCTCGGCGCTGAGAGGTCCCCGAGGGGCGAGCGGCAGGACAGACTGACTTGTCCCGGGAAGCCCGTTGGGCCCAGATCACTCTTGGTGCTGAGAGGGCCCCGAGGGGCGAGCGGCAGGACAGACTGACTTGTCCCGGGAAGCCCGTTGAGCCCAGATCACTCTCGGTGCTGAGAGGGCCCGGAGGTCCCGGAGGGGCGAGTGGCAGGACAGACTGACTCGTCCCGGGAAGCCCGTTGGGCCCAGATCACTCTCGGCGCTGAGAGGTCCCCGAGGGGCGAGCGGCAGGACAGACTGACTTGTCCCGGGAAGCCCGTTGGGCCCAGATCACTCTCGGTGCTGAGAGGGCCCGGAGGTCCCGGAGGGGCGAGTGGCAGGACAGACTGACTCGTCCCGGGAAGCCCGTTGGGCCCAGATCACTCTCGGCGCTGAGAGGGCCCGGAGGGGCGAGCGGCAGGACAGACTGACTTGTCCCGGGAAGCCCGTGGGGCCCAGATCACTCTCGGCGCTGAGAGGGCCCGGAGGGGCGAGCGGCAGGACAGACTGACTCGTCCCGGGAAGCCCGTTGGGCCCAGATCACTCTCGGTGCTGAGAGGGCCCCGAGGGGCGAGCGGCAGGACAGACTGACTGGTCCCGGGAAGCCTGTTGGGCCCAGATCACTCTCGGTGCTGAGAGGGCCCGGAGGGGCGAGCGGCAGGACAGACTGACTTGTCCCGGGAAGCCCGTTGGGCCCAGATCACTGTCGGTGCTGAGAGGGCCCCGAGGGGCGAGCGGCAGGACAGACTGACTTGTCCCGGGAAGCCCGTTGGGCCCAGATCACTGTCGGTGCTGAGAGCGCCCGGAGGGGCAAGCGGCAGGACAGACTGACTTGTCCCGGGAAGCCCGTTGGGCCCAGATCACTGTCGGTGCTGAGAGTGCCCGGAGGGGCAAGCGGCAGGACAGACTGACTTGTCCCGGGAAGCCCGTTGGGCCCAGATCACTGTCGGTGCTGAGAGCGCCCGGAGGGGCGAGCGGCAGGACAGACTGACTCGTCCCGGGAAGCCCGTTGGGCCCAGATCACTGTCGGTGCTGAGAGTGCCCGGAGGGGCAAGCGGCAGGACAGACTGACTTGTCCCGGGAAGCCCGTTGGGCCCAGATCACTCTCGGCGCTGAGAGGGCCCCGAGGGGCGAGCGGCAAGACAGACTGACTCGTCCCGGGAAGCCCGCTGGGCCCAGATCACTCTCGGTGCTGAGAGGGCCCGGAGGTCCCCGAGGGGCGAGCGGCAGGACAGACTGACTCGTCCCGGGAAGCCCGTGGGGCCCAGATCACTCTCGGCGCTGAGAGGCCAATGCCAGGCGTTGGAAGGTTCCGCTCTCACAGACTGGCGATGTTGACTCTGAAGGCACGGAGAGCCCTTGGAGGCCCGAACATTGATGCCCTCCACATAAATGTGTGAATATCTGCATTTAGAGAGATTCCCCAGAGACATGAGGACCCATGGAGTCAGAGGGAGCTTGGAGGTCACTGGGTCTAACCACGTCCTAGAGGCCCCACGGAGTTCTGTGACTTGTCCCAGGTCTTGCTGTGAGCCCTGTTAAAGCAGCGCTTTGGCCTCGGTCCTCCTGCCCAGCATCTTTCCTGTCATTCCCTCCTTCCTGCTGGCAGCAAGTGAAGAGGCCCCACGCAGGGCGATCTGACCCACCGTCCTGCGGGCAGACAGCTTTGCCAGACGAAGGCGGGGATGGCGAGGGCTCTAGCGAAGGTCTCCGTCGGCCTCATGAAGTGTTTCTCACAGAGTTCTTCCCTCGTTCCGTTCCATTTTAAACGTGCTGTTTGGTGCGACGATGTGGCCGTGTTCCCACGTTTGTGGGGAGCAGAATGGACGGGGCGAGAGCCGGCCTGCGCTTCGTTAGGCTTTAGGTGACGGTTTGGATGCAGGTTTTGTTCCCGAAGGAGACTCCAGATGGAGGAGCATCCCGCAGCGGCACCGCTACAGGAAGCTCCTCTCAGGCAGGGCCCCGACCCCAGGGACTCACTCATCAGACCGCAGAGGAGGACGCTAGAGCATCGGATGCCCAGGGAAGAGAGGCCTTCCGGGAGCGCCACGCAGAACGTGGACGTGGTGGCGAGGCAACAAGCGAACCATCCCACAGAGGCAGCCACGGGAAAACGGACTCTCGGCGGCCTCGCAACTCCGCGGAGGGCTGGTAAGCTCCCTATAAAAGTCAAACCAACCCCAACACGGACACACAGCGAGCTTTTAGGTTCCATCTGCCTGTTAGCTTTTTATCGACTGTGTTCTTAAGTCTCGTCAATGGACAAAATAGAAATCAGACCCGGATTCATGAAGTGAACATTTAACAACTGGCTCTTGAAACCGGTTCAAGCTGGGTCCGACATATTCCTGACCAAGGAGTCAAATGGAAATGCCCTCAGGGCACACAATCGGGTTTAACTCTGAATGCTTGCTGTCCCCACCAGTTTTGCTTGAAAGCCAGAATTTGAATACAATCACAACATAAATCCCAACAAGATGGCGTCAGGGTATAAATCTGGTGTGCGGTGATGGATGTCCATGACCTTGTTTAAACGGAGTCTCCGCAGGGAAAACGAGGAAATAATGGACAACTTCTCTTCAATGCCAGTAATGAGAACACCACCGCGGACATCCCCAGCCTTCCAAAACCTCGAGAGAAAACCCAGTATTTTAGTAGGGAGGAAGGACGCGGTTACTAAATGGCAGAGGCCGCTTGTTGGTCAAATACAAGGGATGCTCTTCACTTTCCAGATGAGAAAGGGCCTGGAGTTCCAATCTGACTTCACAATGATCTTGGGCAAGTTACTTAACCCTGTGTGCCTCAGTTGCCTCATCTGTAAAATGAGCCAGAGAAGGGAAGAGCAAACCACTCCAGTATCTTTGCCATGAAAACCCCAAAGCGGGTCAAAGGGAGGAAAGCCCTCTGTATAGGGATGTGGATAGCAAAGCAAAAATGAAAATAGTTCCTGCCCTCAAGGAGTTTCTGTTCTTCTGAGAAGGAACAACCTGTACACAGATCACAGCCCCACCCATGTAAATATACTTTGTCAGTGGGCTAGATCAGGACAAGCCTCTTTTAGGAGGAGGGTCTTCAACTGAAACTTGAAGTGAATGAAGGATTCAAACAGGTAGAAGGGAGAGGGAGAGCATTCCCAGAGCAGAGCATAGTGGGTCTACAAGGAATAATAAAGAGATTAATTTGGCTGGAATATGGAATGTGTTAAATTTATGGTTGGACTGACTATATTTAATTGGTCGCTAGGGATTTAATGACTAAATCCCCAAAATGAATGACTAAAGTCAGAATGGAATTTATGGTAGCTTATTTTACAATAGAGGGAAAATATTAAGGAAGAGAGAGAGCGAGCTGGGGCTTCCTCTGAGCCAGGTAGGAAATTCAAAGGCCCCAGCCAGGGGAAAGGAGTCTTGAGACAATGGGCCTTTTCCAGAGGTTTACGCCTCCAGAAAGGCCAAGGAAAGGAAGTCGGCCTTTACACTCACCACGCGTCAGTTCAATCAGCAGATTCTTTTATCAGCCTCAACTCTAGTAGAACTGCTTCTTACCGGAGGCTCCACTCCAAGAGTGTCGCTTTCAAACTCCCAGAAGAACCTCGTTCAGGCTCTTGTCTCTTTCTTTTAAAGATCTTTTTTCTTGAGTCACTTCCCCTAATTCCACATCTACCAATCACAGCTGACACTCTGCTCTAGGACTGCCCAGAAGGCAGTCAATTCTAATTCGTTACCCACTATCACCCACGTGGGTCACAGACCTCCCACTTCATGATTAAGTGGGATATTTACACCTTTGGTGATCAGATCTAACATGGGCAGATCTTCCCACTCAACTTTAAGTCCTGGGCTTACATTTTTGGGGATTAAATCTAAAAAATAGATGGGATTACAATTTAATCTTCACAATTAAGGAAGAGCTAAGTACCTTTATTGTTCCAATCAGGGGAGAGCCAAATCCAATCTTCACATGCCCAAGGAGTCATGTGAAATCAGCCTGCCTAGGTTGGGTGGATCCAGATTGGGATGTTACATATCAAGTAGAGGAATGTGTATTTTATCCTCAGGGAAATAGGAGCCAGTGAATCTTCTTAGACAAGGGAATTGTAATAAGTGAAAATTAATATATCTACCCAGTTATTAATTTTATAAAGTTTCAGCACAGAATGACTCAGGCACATTGATGTTTTAGGAACCTCAATCAGGCAGCTGGGTGGAGAATGCATTGGAGCAGCTGGACCATTTAGCAGAGGATGAGAATCTGGACAAAGGGGAGGGCCATGGGAGAAGAGACCAGGGGAGGGACATGAATATCAGGGAGGTGGAAGGACAGACTTTATGACAACTGAGTGGCAGGTTGGCAGAGGAGGGGCAGTGAAGACCACAGACAGGTTGGGGATAACAACAAGGCTATGACCAGAGTGGCTGGAAGGAAGGTGAAGTGACCCAATCAGGGAGCTGTCTGTGAAACCCTGAGAGACGGAGCCTTTCAGTAGTTGACCGACTGTCAAGTTGAAAGGGTTAGAGAATGGAAGAAGCTTAGGGTAAGCGGCTGATTTCCTCTGCCAGCCTCTCCCAGTGCCTCCTCTAGGATCAAATCAATAGCCTTCTATTGGACACTTCAAGGTTGCCATCACCCACCCAAGGGATTTTTCTAAACTCTTTTCTCCTTTCTGTTCATTTTTCTCTGTCAGCCTCAGTCTTAGGTCTGAACTTGGTGGTCCACTTGGGCCTCTGCACTAGCTAGTTTGTGCCTGGCATCTTTTCTTTCCTCCCTCTTGCTCTTGGAATCTCCAGTTTCCTTTTAAAAGTGTCATCTTTCATAGAAGGCAAGTGATCAGAAAACTGATGACTATTGATAGCTTTTGGTTTTTTATTACCTACATTTCTTTTTGTATCTCTTCCCTTCCCCCATCCAGACAACCATTCATTACACTAAAATTTTTAAAAAGAAAGAAAAAAAAATTCAGCAAAACCAATCAGCACACAGAAAAACATCTGATGATCTATGTGATGTTCTGTTTGCATGATTCCTGCAAAGGAGAAAGGGAAAGTGTCTTCTCACATTTCTTCAAACTAAGCAAGTTCTAAAAGAACCTTCAGTTGTTTCCCCTTCATTTACATCGTAGCAGTCAGTCTTGTTAACGTCCTCTCTGATCTGTCTATTTCACTCTGCATCAGTTTATGCAAATCTTCGGAGGCTTCTTTGTATCCACTGTATCAACCATGGCTTCCGGCACACTGACCTGCCACTACATTTATTGACCACAACTTGTTTAGCCATCTGCCTCCTGCCCCCATGAGCATTTACTTTGTTTCTAGTCCTTTGCTAAGAAAACTTGTGCAACTGTAACTGTTTCACTGTGTGTGGGTACTTTGTTTTGGGCAGGAGGGCACATTGGGTAAAGCGTACAGTAGTCACTTAACCTGTGTGGTTTGCTGGATCCTCCCAGCTGCTTGTCTTTCTTTCCCAAACTACTCTGTATCTAAAATTCGGTATCAGCTCGGCATATACTTCTATGTGTACATGTTTTCTCTCCCTGTCAATGTTAGCTTCTTGAGGGCTTGGGGCTGTTTGCCTTTTCTTTATATCCTCAGTGCTTAGAACAGCCCCTGACTGATAAACACTTGTGGGCTGGAAGAGACAGCGGTGTTCCAGGGAACTTTTAGGCAGCCAGAAAGCCTACCAGGGCTGGTCTTCTTCCCTGGAAACTGACTCTGGGTAGGAACCCAGGCCAGGTGTTACAGACAAAAGACTGGTTCCTACCCAGCGTAAGAGGGTCAGATCCCTATAGGTGTGAGAAGGCTGGAGACACATATCCTTGGGAGATGTATGATAAAGTAGAAGAGGGAAGAGTCAAAGAGGGGGGAAACTAGACACAAGACCATCACCAAAAGGGAAGGACTGGAAGATGAAAAGTTCTAATAAAGTTGAAGTTAGAGAATCAAGAACAAATATGGCCAGCAGCAAAGTGTCTCAGTGAATTGAAAGTCAGGCCTAGAGATGACAGGTCCTGGGTTCAAATCTGGACTTAGATACTTTCTGGCTTTGTGACTGTGGGAAAGTCACTTAACCCCATTGCTTAGCCCTTACCATTCTTCTGCCTTGGAGTCAATACACAGTATTGAATCTAAGATGGAAGGGAAGGTTTTTTTTTTTAAAGAATAAATATGATCCTTAAAAATAAAGGAGGCATTTAAGGCACCCCGGAAAGGGGAACCCCCCAAAAACCACCCCAACAAATAACAAATATCAGACTGGAGATGAGCAGAGTGTTCCATTTGCAAATACTTCAACCCAAGAAAGGTCTGGAAAGGACAATAAAAGTGGATTAAAGGGAAACATCCCGGACCCAAGAATCCCATAAGTTGAGAGTGTGGTGGGCCTGAGTTTTATTGATGGGACAAAGCCTCATCTTGATGAGATTACAGACCAGGCTTAATTGGTAAGCACTGATACCCCAGAGATTTTGGTACTCCTGAGCCAAAGATAAAGGGACCCCAGAGGCTCTAGTCCAACTCTCTTACTTTACAGATGAGGAAACTGAGGTCCAGAGAGAGGAAGTTGAATGCTAAACAACAGGGACAGGATCTTGACCCAGGGTGCCAGGGCCAGGGCTCTTCCCCCTATGCCACCCTGCCTGTTGTCAATGGTCCCTGACAGCTCTGGGTGACAAAAGTCAACTCATGACTGTTTAGGGTCAACTTTGAGTTCAGTTCTGCGGTAGAACTTCACTTTCTTTTCAGCCTGAGACACTCAACAGAACTCGAGGGCTGGACAGCAGACAGGGAAGGGTTACACTCTAGGGTCCCCGCTGGCTCAAATCCTGGGGCCTTTGGGTGTTGGGGACCTGGTCCCTTTGTCATGCAGTGTGTGGGCTACCTCTGGGAGGCTCCCCAGCATGGAGGGAAGTGCCTTGTTTAGACACTACCTAAGTTTTTCCCAGACGGGTGGGTGTGCGCCCTCATTCTTTCCATAGGTAAAGGGCTGAATTTGTCCCGATGAAAGCTCATAAATGGGATAATTGCTACATATGGTCTCGGCCTATAGGAAATGTGAGCGAATGTGGGCGCCTTTTTATGGCACTTTTTGTGAGGGAGCCCACCCAGCTTTATTATGGCTACGCCATCGGCGGGAGCTCTGTCATGCTCAATTCGGCCCTCAGTGCCTGCTAACCCGCTCCTTGGCTCCTCAGGGAAGCGGCCACTCGTGTTGCTGTGCAGGGCTTCCAGGAACTTGGCCAATGAGGGTTCTAATCCAAAGCCTCTGCAGCCTGAGAAAAGCGAGAAGGTGGCCTTGGCGAGGCCCTGGAGCTCAGTGAGATCACAAGGAAGTGGGAGATGCCAGAGATGGAAAGCCAGTTCGCCCACCGCCTCCTCTCTTTTTACCTCACAAGAGTGCCTACAGTCTTCAGCCAGGGCCAAACCACAGGCCCTGGAAATGAAAGCAAAGGCTCTGGTCCGGCAAGAGGCTGGAAAGTACAGCCTCTGCACTGGCCTTCTTGCCTCTCCCACGCAGTTGGCTTTGACTGGTCCTCGGCCTCCCTGAAGCCGCTTGTCCTGTCCTGCCCTCTTCTTTTCCCCAGGCCCACTGACCATCATGCATCTGGCCGTACCGGCGATGCCCTCTTCTGCACACTCTCCAGCCTATCAGCTTCATTCCCTTTCCCGTCTCCGTGGCACGGTTTGCTCTCCAGACCAGGGGGCTCAGCCTTGGCTATTCTTCCTCATTTGCAGCCCTGGTGTCGGATTCCGAAGTTCTGACCTTGGCTTGATGTTTCATGATATATCCAAAAAAGTCTAGATTGTGCCTTTCTCACCTCATACCACATCTGATTCACTGACGACAGACATCTAGGATCTGGCTTCTGTTTTTAAATCCTTGCCTTCCATCTTAGAATCAATATTGTGGATGGCTTCCAAGACAGAAGAGTGGTCAGGGCTAGGCAGTAGGAGTCAAGTGACTTGCCCAGGGTCACACAGCTGGGAAGTGTCTGAGACCAGATTGGAACCCAGGACCTCCTTCTCCAGGCCTGGCTCTCTGTCCACTGAGCCATCTAGCTGTCCCCAAGTTCCTAATTCTTGTATTTAGAATCTTTCCTCTGCTTCTGGGGCATTTGCTATCCCAATCAACAAGAATCTGTAGCTCTAAAAGTTTTATTTTGGTCAGTTCAAGTCAAGAAGCATTTATTAAACCTTCAAGCATTGGACTAAGGGCTGGGGATACATGGAAAGGCAAAACTGGTACCTGCCCAGAAGGCACTCAAAAAAAATGATGCAAAATCACCAGTTTGGAATCCTTGTTTTAGCTTTTTTTCGCCAGGGCAAAGTCACCCATCAAATCAATGAATTCTACCCATCTGCTAATAATAAATTCTACCCTGCTGGAAGGCCCAAGTCAGAAGGGGTCCTCTGTAGTGCCTTCCCTGGCCTGCCTCTTTAGGGGGCTCCCCTCCTGCCCCAGGGGCCCTTTCTTTGTGGGCTCCTCTTACTGGACTGGACCACGATGCCGTCGATTTGCCTACATCTCCCAAAATTGGGAGCGCGCCCATCAGCCTCACCATCTTCTCTTGTGTGACCCTTGTTCACGACCTCCTGGAGCGCATCGCGGGGGCTGGCCGGGAAGCCTTTCTCTAGGCACCGATGAAGACTCCAGGCTGCCCACCTCCTCTCATCCTCTCCAATACTTCTGTCCCGCAGCCCCCCTGCACCCCACCAATACCTCTGCCTCTCCGTTGCCCATGGAATGGTTTTCTGCAGAGGCTGATGTTGCTGAGCTCACAGCCATCGACAAAGCCAGAAGAAACGTGTTAGCGGGGCTCTGTGCGGCCCTTAGAGTCAGTCCTTCTCACCCCAGGCCCTTCCTTCCTCCCCCTTTACTAAAAAAGATATCTGCATTGCCCTTTACACCCTGTACAGGGTCCAGGCACTGGCCTACTTGTGCCCAGTCCCAGAGTGCTCTGTCCCCTTGGCTTCCTTCAATCCTACTACGTCCTGCAGGAGGCCTTTCCTTAACTGTGGATGGATCTTGTAAGGATCTGGCTGAAGAAATGGCACTGTCGGTTTCCATGAGAACCAGAGCATCCTGAGGGCAGGGACCTGCTTTTGCCCTCTTTGGAATCCCTAGTGCTTGGCATACAATGAGCCCTAATGACTATTCACTGATCGTTCGTGGTGCCATTAAGAATCCTAGCCAGGGGTCCCAAGGAGATCGAGCTTGCTCTCTTCACCCTGCTCAAATCCAAGACCCACTCGAGGTCTACTCACTGTCCAAGCCATCCGTCCACATGGACCAACTCTCCACACCCAACTGCACAGCTTGGTTTAGGCAGATCTAAGCTGGAAGGGTCCTTACGCATCTTCTGGTGCAACTGCTTTATTTTACAAAGGAGGAAACTGAGGCAAGCAGCGGTTAAGCGACTTGTTCAGGGTCACCTGGCTATGAAATATCTGAGGTCTTGCTCCAGGGCCAGCATTCTAATTAAGCCCTGAGCGACCAACTTCTACAGTGACTTTAACTGAATTACTGATTCGATTCGATTCTAGCCCAGCACCAAGTGTCCAACAAGCCCTATGTGCCTGCCTGGCAGTGAGGCATGGTGACAAGAGTTCGGCGCCAGTTTAAGACCTGGGTTCAGGTCCTACATTTGCTACCAACAAGTTCTGGAGGTCACTCAGGAACCTCTCTAGGCTTCTTGTGAGAGGAAAGGGTTAGGCGAGCATCCTTCTAAGGGCTCCTCCAAGTCTAAATCCCATCATTTCCCCGAGTACACTTTGAGTATTCAGTTCAACAAATGCTTCATAATTGCTGGCAACGTGCAAGGCACTATGCCAGGTGCCAGAGTTACGAAGCTAAATGCCAGCTTGTCGCGCCCTGCACGAACTCTTCTTCTGCTGGGAACCCCGCGTGCGCTTCATCACAAAGCAGAGAAAGTCAGGGTCAGCTTGGGCTTTGGGGGTTAAAATGAATTCATGTTTGTTGCAGCTCAGTTTTATACTGATGGAAAAATACACAAAATGTGTGTCATCTGAGAGGCGGCCTCGTCCAGCGAATGATAAATACAAAAGGGGCTCAGAGCCAGGAAGATCGGGGGGCAAACCTCACCTGGGCATATGCTATGGCCGTGACCCTGCAGCCCCCGCTGCTGTAGGAGCTCTGCAAGGCTAGACGTTGTAGAGAAGCTACCAAGCTGTCTTGGCAGCGGGATTTTTTTGCTTGGGAATTCTCTGTACCAATAAAATCAGAAGTCTAGTGTTTTTACCAATCTGAACGGAGTTGCTGTCACTGAGAAAAAATTTACTTTACCATTCATTGGTTTGTTATTCTTTCTACTAGCTGTTTGCCAAACAGAGTAACTTCTCTTTAGAATATGAAGATGCCAGATACGTCCTCCTAGGTCTGACTCTCAGATCTCTCTGTGTCTCTGTCTGTGTTCTCTGGACTGCCTAGCCTGAGGGAAGTGCCTTTGGACCCCTGGGTCGTGATGCTTTATGTCTGTGCTCTACACAGGGCACCTTGGGGAGTCTGCCCCATCACTGGTCCACACTACCACAACTGGGAGAACTGGGAATCTTTGATTCTATGCTAACAAGACTTGAAGCAACAAAAACAGAAGAAAAACAAGAAAGAATGGAATGTTTGCAGCTACACTAAATAAACACAAAATCGAAATTCACATCTGAAGCCTCCCAAGATGCTCACTGTGCTTTTGAGGGAGAACATCAAGACTGCCTCCTCTTTGGGGAAGCAATGGCCACAGAACCACTCACTAAGCAGCCATCCTGACACAAATGCTGTATCTGGCTCTGCTGATTAGAGGTGGGAAGATTACATAAAGTAGACAAAACTCAGAAACCCCAAAGCATCTTTTTATCTTTGTTTGAACTGCTGTCTTCCAGGTTGCCATGGCCAAAGCCTCCTGGGAGCTGGCCAGCCTTAAGTAGTTCATGGAGAAGATTCCCAAGCTTTCCACCCCTCCAGAACTTGGCCTCCACTGGCATCTGAGGTGCTCGTAGTGCCTCGGGGGGATAACGGGGAAGGATTTTGGTTCATCTTTTGAAAATCAATATTCTTCTTGATATCATTTGATATCGTTTGATATCGTTTAGTTACAAGTCACTCACAGGTCAATGGAGAGGTGTGTGGTAGCAGTGAGCTACAACAAAACATTACACAGGAGAAGCAGCATCTTGGATGATATTAGGAGTGTAGGAGATACAGTAGGTCAGTCATGTGCTGAGATCCATGAACCTTACTTAAAGCCTGTTGATATTCATGTTCTATCAAGAGATCTGGAAGAAGATCCCCAGCACAGAACAGATGAATGAATGAATGGTCCAGCACAGTAACCAGCACTGACGGAATCTACTCAAGAATCTGAGCAAGACTTTTATATAATGTAAAAAATAGACACGGATCCAGGACTTCAATCCCCAGAATGCCTTGTAATCTCACTGAATTCTCAGGTGGGCCGAGATTGAGAAGGTATTTAAACCTGGTTGTGAATAGGCTCTCTCTCTTTTGGACTTCTGTTTTGGAGCAGACTTGGATCTTCCATGATGTGAGATTATCTTGTCTAGGCCTCTCTGGCCTAGGCACGTGTTTCTTATCCTATATTTTATTTAATCCTTAATCTTTAATAAACCTCATAAAATATAATACTCCTTGTAGAGAGAAACTAATTACCACCTGCCTCAGTCTCCCATAATTTTAATCTTTACAGTTGGCGAGCCAGGTAGGAGCACAGGCAGGCAGGGCTGGGAGAGCGGGCACCAGGTGAGAGGCCAGGAGCAGGAGCCAGAGCCGGAGCGGGCTGCCGGGGTAGGCAGGGCTGGGACCAGGACCAGGACCAGGTGGGCAGCAAACAGGTCCAGATCGAGCCTGTGAGCTATCTAATGGCTGGAATGAGCAGCAGCTTTGCAAGGGTAAAAAAAAACCTTGGCCAGAGAAACGTGGATCAAAAAAATTTCTAGGCACTAGATATTAAAAGCTGAACTTAAGATCAGAAAAGAATCAGAAGACTGAGAGTTTTTTCTCCCATTAGGTTGCCAACTGATTTCACCTGCATGCCAGAAGAAAGATTCAGCCCAAAGATTCAACTTTGAAGGGGCAAATGGGTGGCTCAGGGAACTGAGAGCCAGGCCTAAAGACATGTGGTCCTGGGTTAAAATCTGGCCTCAGATACTCCCAGCTGTGGGGCCCTGAGCAAATCCCTTAACCCCCATTGTTTAGCCCTTACCACTCTGCCTTCTGACAATAGACATTTAAATGGATAAGAACCCAAGGAACTTAAAGACTGGAGGTTCTAAGGCATTTCAGACTCCAATGGTTTATAAAAAAAAATCTCTGTATTGCATTTTCCTAATTGCTTTGTTTAAGATTTAACTTTGTGATGTTAAATTCATATGTTACTGGATTCAATATTATTCTGTTACACTGAAGGTTGATTGAATTTATTTTGAATGTACTGAGTTTTAAAATTCTGTTGCTTTTCCCCTATAACCATATATTGAAAAAAATCATTGTAATAATTAAGCCCATATAAGAAAAAAAAAACAGTTTTTCTATTTTTCACTTTGTAAATTGTCACAGAGGATAGATGGACTTCAGAACTGGTTATAATTGTATAACAACCTTTGGAAAATTTTATGTGCTAAATATCTCAACCGATTTTAAGGGTGTTTTAAAATATGATTTCTGTAATATTTTTTTAACAATCTCTGGTTATTTTTGCCTGCCCCTAACACAAGGTGTAAGACCAAATTCTAGCTGAAGTGAAATACATTTTATAACCCCCAACCTTCCTGCATTTCTAAATATGTGAATGGAAGTTGGGGCAGTTAAACTCAGGGCATTTGTACCTCTAAAAAGCCTCTAAAAAGGAGCACCCCTTCATTTATACTCTTCAGCTCACTACTTAACTTCCACCAGAATGATATATAGATTTCTTGATTATGTTCTTAACCCAAGATGAGTTTTACTTTGTTTAAAAATATATTTATACACCAAGGTTGAAAGATTGCTATGTAAAAATTGTGACAAATATCCATCAATTCACAGGCTTTTAAATGCCATATAGCAACTTATGTAAAATATGATAGTGTGTTTGTTTGCTATTGTAATTAATTGGGCTATTGAGAATTTTGGGGATATTGACAACTGCATATTTGTGATAGTTTAAAAGAAATGAAAAATATACCTTGTTCAATTCATTCACTCACAGTGGAGCATGGCCAGACATGAAGAGGAAATGGATCTCATTTTTGGTGAGAAAGCCTTGTATTCTATAATTCCTTAGCTGACACAGTGTGTCAATGATTACAAACTATATTTTTGAATTTTTTTAAAGCTCTTTTATTATTATATTTTTCTTGCATGTGCAATATACTATTTCAGTTTTTTAAAATTTTTTTCTCTCCTTTTTTATATTTGAAGCACATGTCACCAGTATTAAGGTTTTCTTTAACTTTTTGATTTTTCAGCACTACAAGTTTAAGATACACTTGTCAATGCATGCCCTAAAATGCTTGTGACTATAAAAATGATGCCACTAATTATTTCAAAAATTATGGGACTTTGCTTAATGATTCTGTCTGATTCCAGGACAAGATATACAAAAGAGCCATTGCACAGAGCCAAAGAAAAGCCAATCCAGGATGGATTGATGCACTTCTAGGCCAATACAAAGGTTTTGAACCTACTTTGAGACTTGGGGTTGCGACACTTGACTTGTGTTAAGATGTAGGCCTTCCTTGTGTCCACACTCACTCTGAAGATACTTACAGATGAGTATCCCCAAACTTTGGCTCCTATAATCTGGTCCCCTTTTCTGCCTTTCATAGTGTGGTACCTTTCTGTAGTCCTGGCTACTGACTGGGTAAATGCATCATTGCTTCGATCATTTTGATTGGGCCCTGATTCAAGGACCTGTTATAGATTTATTTTTCCTTTTACTTGGAATTTTTACACATAAGACTTTGCTAGTCTATATTTTCATCCAGTATTTTCTTTTTTTATTTGGATTTTTCTGATGTATTTTTAATATCTCTTGCCAATTGATTCATATACCTCATACCTCAGCCATGCATCCCTAAGTGATCCTGTATTTTTCAAACACCCACAACATGGGGAAATGTAAAAAAAATCATTATTTAAATTGCAAAGTTTAAATTCCTTTTTAGAAGAATTTTAGGTTAAAAAACATGCTACCTCTCTGAATCCAGAAACTGAACTGTTGGAGAAGCCACCATGAAGAAGCCTCCAGACCACAAGCTGCACAAAAATGAACTTTGGGTGTAGTTGATTGAACATTTATTTCTATGTATACTTTCATGCCAAAGGGGACTGCCTCCTAACTGGCTTTTTGTCAATGTGTCCAGCAATTATTGGTTTTATTCTTTTTTTCTTTTTCTCTTACCCTCAAATTATTGTAATCTTTAAATTGATTATGTTTTTATGATCCTTTGGAAAAATTATTTTTTTTCAAATGATCACATGGAGAAATGTAAAAAATAGACACGAATCCAGGACTTCAATCCCCAGAATGCCCTGTAATCTCACTGAATTCTCAGGTGGGCCGAGATTGAGAAGGTATTTAAACCTGGTTGTGAAGAGGCTCTCTCTCTTTTGGACTTCCGCTTTGGAGCAGATGCGGCTCTTCCATGATGTGAGATTATCTTGTCTAGGCCTCTCTGGCCTAGGCACGTGTTTCTTATCCTGTATTTTCTTTAATCCTTAATCTTTAATAAACCTCATAAAATATAATACTCCTTGCAGAGAGAAACTAATTTCTACCTGCCTCAGTCTCCCCTAATTTTAATCTTTATAATATTTAGTCTAATGACTTGAGGTGAATGACTTGAGGGGAAGGGAGCTACATATGGGGTCAGAGGACCTAGTTATTCCCGGCAATGTCCAAGGCAATTCGCTTTGCATCTCCTGGACTCATCTGGACCAGGGTGGTGTGGTGAGGAGCAAGGGCTTTGCTCCGACAATCTCCGAGCTCCTTCTGCTTCCAAGTGTATCATCCCGTGACTCAGCATTCTCACAAAATATCCTGAACTGGCATCATATTTGCATGTTATATATATTTTCGAAATCCAGGAATATGCGCTTGATATTAAAAATGAACACAATTAGCCTAACTTGGACTTCTTGCTCTCTCATCTGAAATTTGAAAAAATACCAAGAAGTCTAAGCACAAGTTCTGGTGCTCCCTTAATTTTTCTTGCTCTGTTACTCAAACACACCCTCATACTCTTTCCCTCTTTGGGTGTCTGCTGATCTGCCATTTTCATTGAGATCTTCATTCATTCCTTGGCACCCACATCTAAAGCCTTCAGAGGTTTCCTAAGGGAGACAAGTTTGCAGTCTAGGACCGTGTGTGCCTTATAACTAAATGGCAGGGGATTGAATTAGAACAGGGAATTTCCATGTTTTTGTTGGTTTAGGTCTGAAAATGAATTGTTATTGAAGCCCGGTGCCTAAAATCACAAAATATAGGATTCCCCCCATTTTAATAAAAACAGACATTTTCAAATAACACTGTGGAGAAAAAAGTCCTCCTGGGCCAATGGTTTTTTACAGGTTACAGCACAGTACCAAGATTCATCCCAGAGACATTTTTTTCCTAATAAGAAAGCAATAAAACTGGGATAGAAAATGCTGACAGGATCTTAACAGTCCTACCTAGGAGGAATGACAAACAGATTCTGGTCATTTTTCCTGGATCCAGAGAGAATCTTCATAAAGAACGGTCTGTACAGATCTAGCATTTTGGAAATAAACACAGCAATGCCTCGCTTAAACAAAGATCACTTAACTGCTGATCTCACCTACCTAGAGCACAGCTTAGTGAGCAAGAGACCCAGCAGCTGGGACAGCCGTCATGAGGCCCAGCCCTCTCCTATAATCCAAGCCAATTCAGTCCCATAAGCATTTATTGGACCCCTGCTATGTGCAAGAGAATAGAGAGACAAAAGGACAAACAGTGCCGGCCTCAAGGAGCTTACATTCTGCTCAGAGAATGATCCTGGGCTCCTCATTCAGCACCTTCTGATTCTAACTTTAGGCACACTTGAAACAAATTAGATGATGGAAAGCCACCAATGCAAAGTGGGGGAGACAGAATGGGAGGGAAGAATGTTAAATGGGAATCATGAAGAAGCAGACTATCTAGGGTTAACACAGCACTGTCTGTCCGTCTCTCTCTCCCCAGCTTCTGCCTCTGCCTCTTGGAATTGTGGGAAGGGGCCTCCAAGGGCTCTTGGAGGCTCTGCCAGGGGGCTGCTAATTGGCACAGCCACTTGGAAAGGCTCTGTATATGGATCCAGGGATGACAGAACTCCTTAGGACTTCTCACAGTCTCAGGAGGAACTGAGAAGGCCTTCAGCACACTGGCTGCACCTCTGGGAGGCCGGGAAATAGTGGCGGAGAATGAACAGAATTGAAAGGGTTGAGATTTGTGTTGTTGGAGGAAGCACCCAATAGATGAGGCCACAGGCTGCAGGTCCTCAAGTATTTTTGATGAAATGTGTGTGACCTGAGGACCAGCTTGGCTAAGCTTGGACTTGAGGGAGTCACTGTAGCGGCCACAGATTCCTGAAGCCTGTCCCTGAAGGCCTGGTTGGGGGGCGCTCTGTGTGGGTGGAAGAATTTGATGGATGGGGGCTGGAGGGCAGAATGTTGGTTGTGGGGTCAGAAGAGACCCCAGCTCAGATTCTGCTTCTAACACGTAGGTATGTGACCTTGGTTGCCATTTAAAGGCTCTCGGTCTCAATCTGCTTATCTGTAAAATGGGGATAAAAATACCAGAACAGAGAGGAAGCATGGGGTGGTGGTACACAGAAGGCTTGCTTTAGACTCATGGTTCCAGTCTAGTCTAGAACACATCCTGGTTGTGACTGTGGACAACTTATTAAGCCATACAGTGGCCCAGGGAACTCTCGACACACAGCAGAGTGTCTTGGTGGGCTTGAAGTAAAGAGGACCTGAGTTTGAATCTAACCTCAGACCTACTATAGCTGTGTGACCCTATCTACTATGCCATGGCCCCAACTTGTCAGGTTGCAATGACAATAAGTCTATGTAAAATGCTTCCTAAAGCTTAAGCTGCTAGAGAGACTCAGTCATTATTATCAAAGTAGTTTACATTTTAGAAAAAAAATAGAAATTTAAATTAAATTAAATTAAATATCTAAAACATTTGATAGCTTAGGAAAAGCCCTTCTAAACCTGGTTCTCTCCTATTGCTGAATTTTGCTGAGGCTTTGCCATGGCCTCCTGAGGCCTCAGTTCCTTAAAGGGGGTTTAAGGGGCAAGAAACCAACCCAGGAATGATTGGCCTCAGGCCCCGTCCAGTCCAGGCCACACAAAACATCTCCTTCTCTCCCCAAGGGGGAGAAAGGATTATCCAGGTTGGCTAGTCAAATCTGGAGTGGGGGGCCCCCGCGGGGAATGATGGTGTTGGCCCGGTGTGGGCTGAACCCTGCCTGGCTGCTCTCAGGGAACAATCCAGAGAGGGGGTCCAGGACCTCCGGGGCCCCCCAGCTCAGAGGGGCTGAGTTCAGTCACAGCAAAGCGGAGCTCTTGCTATTTGTGTGAGCTTGCAGAGCCCTTTCCTGTCCCTGTCATTTGGTCCTGACCAGGGCAGGCATCATTTCCTCATTTTTTATAACAGATGACGAGAGGGGGTGCTGAGAAGTGCCTTATCTCAGGCCCCCACAAAGTGAAGGGATGGTGCTTGAGTCTTCACGGCCTTTCCCCCCTGGGACGTTCGAGATCTCGCCTCCAGGGAATGGTGGAGGCAGGCCTGGACGCCGGGTTCTCCCTTGGGTGCCCTGCAGACGTCCCTCTTGGTGGGTGGGTAGAGCCTGTGCCCCTGGGCCAATGCGGACGGGACATTTGGGATCTGGGCACGAGGAGGGAGAAGAGCTGAAGCGCTTACGGGGCGCTGAGAGGAAGTCTCCGGGGTGCCCTGGTCGTGGGGTGACAGGGCATGGGGCCGGAGGGAGCAGCGCCCAGGCCTCGGGGGGCCTTCGGTGGGGTCGGCTCAGTATCCCCAGAGCCACCCCCATGAGGATGTGGAGGGAGAAGGCGGAGGCGGTCTGCCTGGTCTGGCACACGCTACCTCAGCGGGCCGACATCTGCTGCGCAGGGAGAGCGTGTGCGTAGAGGAGTCACGCTGTACCTTTAATGTGGGAGCCACGTGACCATGGACAAGTCGGGTCACCCCGGTGGGCCTCTGTTTCCCTGTTTGCAAATGAGGGACTTGGACTGGACCACACTTGCCTCTTTGACGTTCTGGACCCTCGTGGCAGCGATCTGGTGAAACTCTTCTCAGAATCACGTTTTTAAATGCGTAAAATAAAATATCTGGGATGAAAAGGGGAACCGAGTCCCTTGGAATACACACCAAACTCAAGGTCTCCCGGCAGGCCCCTTTTAGGGCTAAATCGACGCCGTGGGAAGGAAGATTCAGGCCGAGGAGATGGAGGTCCCTCTTGGGCCGGGGCCCCCTCCTGGACCTGCCCCTCATTGTCCAGGGGGCAACACCCTTCTCTTCTGAGGCGCTGCAAAATGGGGGGACGGGGCTCAGAGGCGGAGTTTATAAAGCACCGGGCCCAGAGTCAGGAAGACCCAAGTTCAAGTGCAGCTTCGGCCTCTTCCTAGCGGGATGCTCCTCGGCATGCCACTCCACCTTGGTCTGCCTCAGCTTCTTCGGCTGTAAAATAAGATGATAATAACATCTGCCAGCCAGGGCGGTTGTGAGGAACAGATGAGGCATGAGCTGTAAAGTGCTTAGCACATGCCTGGCACATAGTAGGCGCTTAGCGAGTGCTCGCTCCTTCCGTGCACACCTGGACTGCTTTTCCTCTTCCACCCTGCCTCAGGGAAGTGTCTCCTGATTCCCCTGCGCCTGGGGCCTCCTCTCCCGTCACTAGGTCCCCCTGTGTCTACACTCCTGCGGTGCCGTTTTGCTTTCTCCTTGGGAGCAGAGGCCGCCTCGGCTCTCACTGAGCCCAGGGCCTGCTCGTGGCATGACCCCACCAGGGCAGCGCTTCACAAAGAGACGGCTTGCCAGGAGCTGTGGGACGGGACGGAGGCCCCTCTCGTCCTCTGCCTGGGCCCGAAGGCCTCCCCTGTTCACCCCCACGCCTGCCGCTGCGAACCCAGGTGGGCCCCAAGGGGAGATCCGTCCCCGCCTCTCCTGGGGCCGGGCGGCTTGGTCCCGAGTGGGGGGGGGAGGCGGCAGGCTGAAGGAAAGGAGGCGACGCGCCTTTCGGGTTCCCCCGCCATTTGTGTCTCACCGTGCCATTGTCGTGATTGTTTCAGCGGCTCCGGGTGTTAATCGCGGGCTCTGATCATTGCACCCCGTCAGGCACCGAGTCCAGCACGAGGGAGCGCTTTTCCGTTGGGGGGAAGTGCCGTGGTTAAGCTGAAGCGGAGGTATTTTTGGAGCGGCTGCCATGTGAGCAGGGCTTCACAGAAGCCATCCCTGGCAGGAGATGCGGGAAGCGGGGGACCCAGGTCCTCGGGGCCTGCTCTGAGACGGGACCCAGAAACGCCGTCCCCGGTGGGCAGGGGGTAGTCTGGCTCCCTGGCAGCGGGGCCACTGCAAGGCCGGCCTGTCCCCTTCTCGGCAGTGAATGGACAGGAGGAACTCGGAAAGGTTGGCTAGTCTGTGAAAGGGGGCTCCCCCGCTGCTTTCCGATGACCGGCCCACCCTCCCCCAAGGGTAGACGGTCCACTTCGGATGCTTCTCAGCACCGGGACTTTTTTTGGACTTTGCCTCTTTGAGTAATTCTGCTCTCAGCTTCCCCTGCTTCCGCCTCCACGGGCCGTAGCACACAAGCCCGAAGCCTGCCTACTGGGTGGCCATTCCAGCACTGAACACGTCACTCGTAGCTCTTTGCCTGGTTAAGCATCCCCAGATCTACGACCTGATCCTCAAAGGCAGGGACTCGGGGCCTTCCACATGCTGGTAGCCCTTCTCCAGAGGCTCTGCTGACGGCCAACGTCCTTCTTAAACTATGGCGCCCAGGATGCGCCATGGCGCTGTAGAGGGCGTCTGACCAGGCAGGGGAGAGCGGGAGCGTCACCTGGGAGGCCTCAAACTCCTCACCTGTAAAATGGGGATGACACTGGCCCCCCCTCACAGGCGGCCGTGAGGATCGAATGAGATCACGGACATATAGATACGTAGCACTTTGCAAACTTTCAGGGACTGCCTACAGGCAAGCTAGTGGGCACAGGATCATTGCTGGAACCTCCCAATGTAATCCAGGACCACAAGAACTTTTCCAGGGGCGACGTCTCCCCTCCTCCCCCAAACCCTTTTTAGAATAGCTCTCCTGGGTCCTGGACCCCCAGGCTCCCTTACTCTCAGTCTCCCCACAGTCCTGCCATTCTGTCTTCTCCTCCCCTTGGTACAGGCTGTCATGCCCTCAAGCCTAGACCATTCCAGTAGCAGCTCTCCCTGCCTTGAGTCTCTCCTCACTGCAGTCCATCTTCTACTGAGCTGCCAACATGATTTTTCTAAAGGGCAGGTCTGACGGTGTGACCCCCGTCTGTGTAAGCTGAGTGTCTGCCCTGTACCCCGAGACCCTGTGACGGGAGCCCCCACGCTCTTCCTCCCGCCTCCTGATCCCTTGATTCTGTCCCCTTTTCTGGCTGTCCTGGGCCCGAAGCACCCTCCTAATTCTCCTTCCTAGCTCGCCTGGCTCCCTTCTAGACTCGGCTACATCTTACTCTCTCCCAGTTTCCCCTGCTCTGGCCCCCTTGCCCTCTGGGATAACCTTCCATTGACTAACGGTCATAGTTGTTTGTTTGGGGCTTCCCCATTAGAAGGTATGCCTGAGAGCACAGCCAAGGTGCTTTCCTTCCTGCCTCCCTGGAACATGGCGGGCCCTTCGCCAATGCCTCTAACCATGACTGTCTCACAGTAAGACGCTGGGTTTTAGCCCCCAGTGTTGGACGTTACACGGACTCCTGCAGAATTTCCTCTTCTTTGATTCAGCCCGATACGGAGTCCAGCCTGTCCAGGTGTCGGGTCCTGACTTTGTCAGATAGTGTGATTGTGAGCCAGCCCCGCTCAGAGTCGTCCTTGAGACAAATGCCGGGTCATCCGGGGTCCCGACTGCTTGCTAATTGATTCTGATCCACTAATAACGATTCTTTTCCAGTTCATCCCAGAGTAGTTATTAATGGTTCAGAATCAGTTGGTTATTGTTAGTCCTGTTTTATAAATAAGCAAACAAATTGAGGATCAGAGAGATGCCTGCCAAGAGTCACACAAGTTCTGAGAGTCGGAAGCAGTATTTGAACTCAGTTCCCTCCTGATTGCAGGCCTGGAACTGCAGGCATCCCACTAATGATTTCATAGGCCTCGAGCTAGAAAGGGTCTCAGAGATCACCAAATTCTTCCCCCTCATTTTACAGAGAAGGAAACTGAGGCCCAACAAGGTGAAGTGACATGCTACACAGACACATGGACATACCTATATGTTAGAGGTGGGATTTGAATCCAGGGCCCTGGTTCTAGAACCAGGGTTTTCCTCACAATAATAGCCTGCCTTTCAATGAAAGTTCCATGGAGGAAATAGCATCTAGGGTGGCCATTTAAGGACAGGGAAGATTCTAGAAGGTAGACACGGCCAGGGGAACAACGACCACCATACACAGCAATGGTGCTTCGTGATATGAAGAGCTCTTCCCCACCCAACAAGTTCCTCCTTCTTACTCGGCTGTTATTACCGCCCGTCGTTTGGGATGGCATGGATGACTGGGCATCCTTTTCCCATCAGTCACCAGCAGCTTGGAATTACTGCTTAAAGGTCAGAATAATTTCCAGTTCTCTTTCTTTTTAACTGAAATATGAAAAGGGGAGGACATGGTGTATTTATTTTCTGCCATCAGGAAAGGATGAATGGGCATTAAAACTCACAGCATAAACACACTTCACAGAGCATGGCCAGTTATGACAAGGGGGTTGGCAACCGTCCAGCACAGCCTCCACTGCCCAAGTTCAAAGAGGCTCACACGTCTCACTGTCAGAGTCTGAAGCCCTATTTTCTACTTGGAAACTCGTCGACCCGGCTGCAAAACGAAATATTCCATGAGAGAGGGGATCGTTGAGTGGCTGACTTGTTTTAAACAGAAAATATAGTCATCTAAAAGCTGGAGTTGACTTTGTAAGTTGGAAAAACGTATAGCCAAACCTCAGTTATTTGGAAGAAGGTTTCTTGCCTTAGAGTCATGCTTTGATAGGTTAACTCCTTCCCATCATCTGCTTCTACGCTGGGGGACAATTCAGTAAGTGATGAGGTCTCTCCCAACTCTGAGACTTGTGACGCTCAGAGAAATGATCAGAAGCTACAGAGAAAGGGCTGCTGCAGAAGCGTGTCTAGAATGAAAAAATATCAGTTTAATGTGCTGAGCTAAGGTTTGCCAGTGCCCCTTCAAAAGACTCCACTAAAGGAATTAAAGGCCCTACCAGAAGGATTAAAGGGCCTACTTAAAAGGATGAATAGCCTTTTCTAAAAGGAGACTTTTAGAAAAAGTATGAACCTTTTTTGGTCATGATTTCCCCAAGTTACAAGGAGGAGACTCTGGATTATATAAGTTTATGCCCTTAGGACAGTGATGGTGAACCTCTCAGAACGTTTTAGGGACTCTGTGCCATGCCCTGCCCCCAACTGTGTGCTCCACCCCCTGACTTGTGCAATGCCCTACCCGCCCTGGTTTGGGGGCGGGGCCAGGATGCAGGCTGGCCAGGGCAGAACCCTCTTGCATTAGGGAGGTGGGGTCAGGCTACTGGTCCTGGGTTGGTCATGCTCCCCCGAAAAGGAGATGCAGCCCCACACCACCCTCCTCCCACGTTCAGAGGTGAGGCTAGGCTTCCAATTGGCCAAGCCAGGGGCCTGTACGTGCCCAGAGACAGATCTCTGCATGCCATTTTTGGCACCCGTGCCATTGGGTTGCCATCATGGTCTTAGGATGTTCTCTGCCAACCTGGAGAGGTTTTGAGTCAAGGCCCAGGAGCAGGTTCTGTGTCTGTATCCCAAGAACCAGACTAAAGAAGATCAGACAGGACAAGCAGTGGAGAGTTGGCCATGAAGTTTTTAGGCCATGACAGACAAGTGACAGATATAGAAGGTCTGGGATCTTCTGGGCTGTGTGTGTGTGTGTGTGTGTGTGTGTGTGTGTGCGTGTGTGCCTGAATGGATGAAATCTCAGATCCCATAACTACAGAAGCATTCCAACCCCCCTCTTAACCCACACGGCTCATTTCACAGACAGCTTGGGATGCCGTTGGGCTTATTCAGAACAGTATTCTAAGGATTGCTTCCTCTGATATATATTGAGCATTTTTTGAACCCAGATTTCTGCTTTCATTGGTCTAGGGAACTTTTTCTGCCAGGGCGGATCAGTAGGAGAGGGAAGCCAAATCTTAACTACAGAACGAAGGACTACGGCGAAACTTCGTGAGAACGTCCTCAAAATCAGACGAGTCTATGCAGATGGGAAAAGCAGAAGGTGCAGATTCTGCGCAGGACTGCCAGAAGAGGGCACAGAGGTAGCTGTCCTTTTCAGACAACTTAGGTCTCTTCTCTTGAATTTAAGGAGCAGACTAAATGCCTATCTGGGTGACTCAGTCACAAACTATTGATGCGGCCACAATAATTGCTTTGATGTAGACGGTGGAGACAAACATGGCCCAAAACAGCACATGCAGAGACCCTAATCTCACATCAGATCAAATAATCAAATCGCTGAAGTCAGTTGCACCCTGGGAAGGGGTCAAGCGTTTGTAAATGCTTCTTCTAAAATCATGAGCTCCTTTCTATTGTCCCATCTGGCTCTTTCCTTCTTTTTTGTCCTTCAGCTGAGTGATAAACAGCGATTAAGCAATAATCCTTGTAGAAGGAAAAGAAAGGAGCCCAGATCTTAAAGGAGCAGCCTCTGCCCTCCCGGCCCCTTCTTTCTCATAAGGGCAAGAAGGATCATTATTTCCAGTTCACTGTCACCGCCTAGATTTGCAATCTAGAAAGAGGCCAGAAAGTAAAAAGCCAGTCACAGAGGAGGGATAGGAGGGAGAATTTGTTTTTCCTATACTAACTAATTCCTATGTATTAGGGAGAATTACTGTGTATTTCGGTGTCTGGGATCTGGTTCAGAGATACCATCCAGTCTACTGCATTTCCTTTGTCTCTGGGAATCCCCTGGAATGTCATAAAAGAATTAAAAAAAATTAAATGGAATTTGTTTAATGGTTGAAGGGAACAAGGGTTCTTTTCCTACGCAAAGGTTCCCTGGGATGGATGCAGGTATGGGGAAGGGGGGAAAGGCCGATGGAGCACCTCCTAATTAGCTCTCACCACTTACAAGTGACTTGAGATGTTCAAGGGAGGGGCTGAATAAGGAGCTCCTCAAATGTATTTATTAGGCTGCCTGCCTGCCTGCCCCCAGAGAGCCAAGGAGACCTCTGACTGGTCCTGATGCTGATGAACCAATAAACTTGACACAACCAAAAAGGTATACTCTTAGCCCAAAGTGAGTCTTTTGAGATCATTTGAATCATAACAAAACCAAGACGCTCTCAAGCATTCCTCCACCTGAGGCAACACGTGTATGAAGTTCAGACTCTCTGCAAGACACTGCTAGGCACTGAGGCCCCAGAGATGGTGAAGACACACAGGCTACCTGTTCTCAAGGTTCTCAGTGGCCCAACAGGGCAAAGGGCAAAACTGAGGGCATGATTTACATATGCAAATCTTGAAGATACAGGAGAGAGTGGGGTCCCTGGGAAAGGAAGAGCTGGGGAAAGTGTCTGAGAAATTGGGAGAGCTCTTGCTTTACTGGGGAGGGAGGAGGAGGTATGGTCTGGAGGGAGGCGGCTCTGTTTAGCAGCTCTCCTGTTTATGGAAACTTAAACTTGTTTCCGAGTAGGATCACAGTTCATCTTTCTTGTATGGTAAAAAAAAGAAACGGATCTGTCCACCCCTCCTTTCCCTTAGTGGCTCAGACCAGGCGAGGCAGGGATGGGATCTTTCTTTTCTCTAAAGGGCTCATCTCTCTCCTCTGTCATCACCAATCACATTCCACAAGGGTAATCAGACATAGAGCATACCTGACAATGGGGAGAGAAGGGGAAGGAGGCCAGGAATTCTTCCAAAGATGAACGATACAAATGAGCTCTGGCCACTTGAGCCTGGGGCGGGAAGGACAACCTCTGTCCCTCCTGAGTCTTCGTCTTCTAACTGTGAAGGGAGTGGGCTGGGGGTGGCCGCCAGCATCTCATCAGTTTCTAGAGTCCCTTCCCTTCCCCTACGTCCTTCCAGCATCCTGGAGGAAGAAGGCAGGAAGCTTCTGCCGAGGAAGAAGATGTGGATTGACTCTCTTGCACAGTGCAAAATGGAGAAGACACTTTTTCTATTCCATTCTGAGCTGGCTTTATTTCCCCAGAAGCCTCCAAAGGCAAGTTTACATGAGGCAGAGTCTATACTTCCACAGTAAAGCTATTTAAGAGAACAAAACACTTACCTTCTGTCTTAGAATCAATATTGTATATTGGTTCCAAGGCAGAAGAGCCATAAGGCTTGGGCAAGGGGCTTAAGTGACTTGCCTGGGGTCATACAGGGAGGAAGTGTCTGAGGCCAAATTCGAACTCAGGACCTCCTGTCTCTAGGTCTGACTCTCAAACCGCTGAGTCACCTAGCTGTGCCCTGTAATGCTATTCTAATGGGGAGACCAGGATGCTAGGGCTACATCCAATTTAGATGAAACTCAGTCTGAGCCCTCACAAAGGACAACACCCAACCACAGCCACTCTCT
Organism: Monodelphis domestica; assembly: GCF_027887165.1. NCBI lineage: Eukaryota > Metazoa > Chordata > Mammalia > Didelphimorphia > Didelphidae > Monodelphis > Monodelphis domestica. The sequence goes on along the minus strand of NC_077227.1, from coordinate 11,181,891 downwards.
ATTATTACATGAGAGGCTAAGAAGGAGGACCGTTGCTGACTAGGTGGGATCAGGGCAGGCGTCCGGGAGGGGTTGGGCTTTAAAGGATGGGTAGGAATTTAATGGGTACAGAGCGGAAAGGAAGGCATTCCAGGCACAGAGAGAAATGGGAGGAGGTGCTTTTTTCCAAAGGGTATTGCCGAAAGGGGTTAAAGTTTTATCTTTGGGAACACATTTCTGGATTGTGAATGAAGGTTAACTGGAAAATAGGATTCGATTTACAAACATATCAATCTACGTGGCTGTTCTGGAAATCATCCCTCATTATAAAAGAAGCCCCCCATCACTACTGATGCAGTTTAGATCTGAGCAAAGCAAAGTTAATCCAAGGAAGACTTTAAACAAAGAAGGGCTCCTCCGGTTAGGAGGTGGGGCTTGGCATGCCATCTATTCATTCCTTCTCTCAATATGAGGACACGAAGATGCAAAGGGCTTATCATCCCCCGATTGTACACTTCGCAGCCTGGTTGCCATCCAGGCAGAGGCAGGATTCAAATGCCATTTGGGGAGTGTTTTGCATGATCATTCTTAATGCAACATCAATCTGAAACTTAACTTAATTAACCTCATTTCTCATTGGAGATCCCAATCCAGCCAAGAGAACTCATGCAGCAATGCACAGCTCAAGGACATCCGAAATGCACGTCTACACAGCTGGCGGGGAGTGAGAAGTGAATCCCGGTGCCTTTGCTTCTTCTGCAAGGCCATCACATCTATGAATCATTAATTTCGGCTTTTAATGATTTAAATAGAGTCCAATGGCTTTTATGAGTCATGAGGGCCTCCAAGAGTCAAAGAGTGAAGCCACGATTTCGCTTGCCCTCTTTCCTCCTGAGATGCACTTCCCATCTTCTACCTTGAGAGGGTATTTATTGCGGGGGGTTTTCAAAGGACTCCACATGTTTTGGGAGCAGAGTGGCCTTTTGTTTAAAGATCACACTGAACCTTTTTAATTCCAAAAGAGAAGTAAGGCGACTGCTAACTTCTTTCTCGGCCAGTCCTGCCGGTGAACAAGGACACGGGCCCCATAAGCGGCAGGAGCTGTTAGCCTGCCAGGAGCCCAGAAATTCCCCAAAGAACTCTCATGCTTTCCTACATTCTCAATGTATTTTGGACTGATTGTATGCTCATGTGTTAGAGAAGATCACATTTCTCTCTTAAGTACTAGCCTAGAAACTGCTTCGGGGCCTGGCCTCATCTCCTTTGCCTTTGTATCAACTCCAAACAGGTTATTTAATAAATATTTGTTGACTTGAAAAGTTTTTCTAAAGGTTTGCAGCATTCGGGGGACTTATTTCCCAAAGTGATGGAGAGCCCCCGGACTCCAGGAGCCCAAGTGAGAAGAAGACTCCTAAGGAGTCACAGACAAGAGTCACACAGGACGAGCAGGTAGGGATGGGCTGGGATCTCCATTGTTGGATGGAGCATCTTCATTGAGGAGAACTCAGAAACCCTGTAACACGGGGATGTTGGAACTTGGAGCCAATAAGAAGACTCAGAGAAGAATTGATGATTGCCTTCCAATATCTGGGGGGCTTAGAATAGAATTAGGAACAAAGGGGAGAAGCTGCAAAGGTGCATATTTACATGTTGTATGGAATGGGCTGACTCAGGAGTAAGAAGATTCTTCCTTATTGGAGGTGTTCAGGAAGAAGTGGGATTAGAGGGAAGCTAGGTCGCTCAGTGGGTAGAGCCAGGCCTAGAGACGGGAGAGCCTGGGTTCAAATCTGGCTTCAGACACTCCAGTGTCCAGACAGCATCCAGTGTGTGATCCTGGGCAACCCCCAGTGCCTACTCCTGACCACTCTTCTGCCACGGAACCAATACACAGTATTGTTCTAAGACAGAGTGGTAAGGCTTGAAAAAGAAAAGAAGCCATGAGATGACCACGTCTCAGACATGTGAGAGAAGGACCAGGTAGCTGCCACAGACCCTCCCAAGTCCGTGTATGACTCCGTGATACCTGAAAGGAGAAGGTAAGGCAATAGGGTAATGGATTCAAGATAAATTGCACTCCACTTTAGTTAAGATATTATTTGCATTAAGGAGGTACTTCTAGGAGACTAGGAGACAAACACTTGATGAAGCAGCATCCATACACATGAGATCTCAGGCCCACCAGAGAATTAAAGTTTTCATGGACACGTCAATACACATCAGTTAATCAAGGAACTCAGGACTTCGAGGTCTTGTAACACTAGATAGATTGGATATGGGGACCAAGAGAGAAGAAATATGGAGAAGTCAAGAGGTCTACACTCTGCCTTTAAGATGCCAAATGATGTTGGATACTTATTTCCTCCCCTCTGGGCCTCAGTGGGGTGCTGGAATAGATTGCCTCTAGGTTTTTCCCCAACTCAAAATCCTATGATTCTCAAAGAAACTTAGCCCACATCATAGTTTTCACCATGGTTCAGATTAGGACTAACTCTGGCATGGATTCCGGTGCCTGAATTAACACCCAGAATTCTTTTTTATTTTGCATTTTCTGAAAATTTTAATTGATTAATTTAGAGTATTTTTCCAGGATTACAAAAATCATATTCTTTCCCTCCCCTCCCCCCAACCCTCTCCTATAGACAACAAGCAATTCCACTGGGTTTTACAAGTGTCATTGGATAAGACCTATTCCCATATTATTGATTTTTGCACTGGGGTGATCACTTAAAGTCTCCATCCCCAATTCTATCCCCATCAACCCGTGGGATCAAGCAGTTGTTTTTCTTCTGTGTTTCTACTCCCACAGTTCTTCTTCTGAATGTGGATAGTGTTCTTTCTCCTAAGTCCTTCAGAATTGTCCTGGATGATACCCAGAATTCTTAAGTCACTTCAAGTTCAGGCTTTTGCACTTTGAGCTAAATAACCAGCCACATGTGGCTTGGGGGTGGGGAAAACTGCCACAAACTCTATGGTTGCTTAGAAAGTCTGGACCATGCTGTCACTGACCTTGGAGAAGGTCAAATTAAGCTCTCTCTTCAAAAATGGAAATAGTCATAAAACCTCTCCGAGAATCAAGATGAAAAAGTGGGAAAAAGACAAAGACATTTTACAAAAGGGTGAAAGGATTCTAAGATGAATTCCACGATAGAGGTGGCAATCCACACATCTTACTGAACGGGTTATCCAAGATTTGACACATTAGCTCTCCTACCTCTAATACCTTGCTATGTTTAAACTCTTGCTACTACGGACTATAGTATTATATAGACAAATTGCTACCATGGAAGACAAGCATAGGCTTTGACCTTTGTCAGCGCAAGAATCTAGTCTATAAAACAAGGCATCCAGTTGGAATCTTTTGATAGACGTCCTCATCTGTTACTTAAAGGGCTACATGTTAACACTAGGCATGCTGAAACAACACAAACATAGGCTTAGTAAGATCACAACCTTCTAGCTTCTGGCTCTTATGAGTTGGAAGGGACTTAAGAAAACAAGGTGTCTAATTTAACATTTTACAGGTGAGGAAACTTAGGCCAAAAAAAAGGTAAAGGACTTGCCCAAAGCCACACCTCCAACACATGTGGGAGCTGGTGTTTAACCTGAATTAATTAGTCTGACAAAGGCCCCTTAAGCGGTTACTCCACAGAAGCCCTGTGCTGGGTTCTTCGGATGCAACGATAAAACAACAACAAAGTCCTGTCCCCAAGATACTTACATTCTCCTGGGAAGATCCGACATACATACAGATAAGTAATAGGAGATAATCTGAGGAAGGAAGCAGGGCCCACTAGCTGCCAAGGTGATGGGCAAAAGATTCTCATAGGAGGTGACACCTGAGCAAAGTCGGGAAGGAGGCTAGCAATTGTGGAAGATGAAGATGAAAAAGGAATGCATGATAGGCACTGGGAAGCTCAAGATGTAACTCTGAGTTTTGGGAACAACACTTAGGTTTGGGGATCTAATACTTCATGAAGGAGAATGATATGAAATATGTCTGGGAAAAGGAGCTTAAAAGTAGATTGTGAAGTGGTTTAAATTTAAAATGAGGCAATGGGAACTACTAAAGCTTCTTAAGCAGTGAAGTGAATACATGCTTGTGTATAACGTCAATCTGATGATTTCTAGGAAGCAGATTCTATGCAGTGGTTTAGAGTGTTTAGTGCGGCATCCTTTTCCAGTCCAAAATAGCATTTATAGACAATTGAACAGTTTGCAAAGTATTTTCCTCACACAAATCCTTGAAGAAGTATTATCAATCCTCCTTTACACATGAGGAAACTGAGGACCAAAGGCTAAGTATTTTTCCCAAGGTTCCCCAGGTCCTCAGTGCCAGTTTTAGAATTTAAATCCAGGACTCCAAAGAAGTTGTCTTTCTTTACTGTTCCACCTTTCAGAGAAGGATGTCATGAATAGGCATTTGAAAGTCATGAAACTGAATACCTGTTTTCACATTGCCAGGGTTAAATGATTATATGATGGCAAACTCCTTGGCGGTAAGATCTACGTTATTTGATCACAGTACAATGTCTTACTCTGATACTTCATATTTATTTGTTGAATTGAAATGAACTGATTTCCCATAAGGAACTGGTCCCAGCTCCTAAGAGAACACAGGCTACACAAGTCATTGGTATTCCTTCTCTCTGTTTCTATTTTTTTAAATTTTATTTAGAATATTTTTCTATGGTTACATGATTCATGATTTTTCCCACCCCTCTTTCCTCCCACCGGGTTATACACGTATCATTGTTCAAAATCTATTTCCATGTTATTCATATTTGCAGTAAATGATTAAAAAAAAACAAACCCTTACCTTCCGTCTTGGAGTCAATACTGTGTATTGGCTCCAAGGCAGAAGAGTGGAAAGGGCTAGGCAATGGGGGCCAAGTGACTTGCCCAGGGTCACGCAGCTGGGAAATGTGTGAGGTCAGATTTGAACCTAGGACCTCCCATCTCTTGGCCTGGCTCTCAATCCACTGAGCTACTCAGCTGCCCCCAGTAAATGATTTTTTTAGCATCAAAACCCCAATCACATCCCCATCAAACACATGATTGATCCTGTTTTTCTTCTGGATCCCACATTCTTTCTCTGGATGTGGAGAGCTTTCTCAAAAGTTCCTCAAGACTGTCCTGGGTCATTGCATTGCTGCTAGTAGCAAAGTCAGTTACATTTGATTGTGCTACAATGTATCAGTCTGTGTACAATGTTCTCCTGGTTCTGCTCCTTTCACTCTGCATCAGTTTCTGCAGGTCATTCCAGTTCATATCTTCTCTAAGTTTCTAAAAGTCCTCAAAAATCGGGTTAAATTTCATTCTTCTGCTCAGACACTTGATCATCCTCTAGGGCAATTTGAAGTGAAATTACCCATTTTACCTGCAGCATTACAATTACAACTTCAGAGCCATAACTGGGGTTTTATTTTTAATCTAGGACAAAAATAGTTGAGATGGGGCGGGGGGTGATGGCACCAGTGGGAGGGGGAAGCTGGCAATGTAGAGTACAGTCTAAGTGCTGTCTCAACAGGAGAAGGGGAACCATTCCCATAGGAGGGTATCTACTCATGTGAGGTGGATGCATGCCTACAACCACTGACTAGTAGTGCCTGGGAAATAGCTCCAGCTGTCCTAGCCTCGTTACAGTTCTGTATAGACTCAACTGTAGGTTAGAGTTAGAGTTAGTTACAATTTAGTCTAATAGCCTGTTTCCCAGGCTATTGACCAGGCTATGGAGACTTCTGGTACCAGTGCAGAAAACATTCTTATTCCTAAGAAGATGGCCCCTTCTTCCCTCAGGCCCTCTTCCTCCATTCCTCTTTCCTTCTGTGCCTAAGACAAAATTTCCCACTGCCTATCAATGCCAAGACATAAAAGTTTCTTCCTTATATAATCATCATAAAGAAGTTAGCAGGTCCCAGGCTCTTGACTGTAACTTTTGGCACAGAATTAACCTCAGCTGAACCATGATATCGTTGAGACAATAAATACATCCTTCATTCACAGTCCCAGTTTGGGAGAGAGCAAGAAAATATTTAAAAAGCAGAAAGCTCGTGCTTGCTTTGCTATAGACCAAAGGAGGGAAACTTCAGTTAGGATGCTAGTCAGTTGTTTTTTTCCTTCATTATACTACATTCAGTTCAAATAGACTGGTGCTTACTGTGTGCCAGACTTCCTATTAGCCTAGCATGTATGAGGCATTAAAAAATGTGGGTGAACACATCACCCTCAGGCAGTGAGCAGATCAAGGCTTACTGCGCATTATCCCTCTCTACACTCTCTGTGGAATATCCAGATTAGCTCATGAACTTAACGAGCAATTTCTGTTTTCCCATCTCCAAGCCTTTGAATCAGGCCTGTCCTCTTCCTGGCGTGCCCTCTCTTCACACATGGCCTCTCAGCATCCTTAGGTTAACTTCCTTTAAGGGTCACCTCATATTCCTATGAGAAAGCTTTCCGAACCCTCCAGTCTCCAGTGTTCTTTTCCTCTTCAGATATCAAGGGGGATGGAAGCTCTGAGGACAGGCGCTGCTCCTCATTTTGTCTCTGTACCCTCCCTACTAGAATGGTATCATGGCATCAATCCACAGGTATCTGCGTGGCAGGGAACTGCTGCACGTCGAGCTTTTCCTCTCCTTCTCTGCCGTTGGGCTCAGGAAGTTTCAGAGGTCAGACGTGATCTTTTCTTTTTCCTTCTTTCCTCTGCTCGGGGACGAAGTTTTGCTTTGTCAGGTCTTAAGCATTCAAGGCAAGTTCTTGAGTTAGAAGCCTCGGGGAAGTTTGGGGGTCTCCCATTTTGTTTCCTTATTAGCAAAACCAGCCCGTTTGCTGCCAAGCCAGCAGCCCCAAGGGGCCCTCGTCTGCCTCTCTACCGGAAGATGGAGGGAATCCTTTCCATCTGAAGGGAGGGAGAGCAAGATGTCTCTTCCTTCCCTTGTTTTGGAAGACATGTGAAGCTACACTTCCCAGGCTGAGGACCCGCCACATGGAAGAACTGGGGGAAGCTTCCTGGTGAACGTGATCCTGAAGGCCTCGTCTGAGCTGCCCAGACAGTTTTGGCTTTACCTTCGCCCCGCTACTGGCAGGCGTAAGAAAAGGCAGAGAGACAGAGATCCGATGGTGGCGCACGTGGAGCATCAGGCGGCCCTGGCTCCCCTCTGGCCCTGCTGCTTTCATCCTCTGTGGCCTCAGGAAAGTCACTTCACTTACTTCTTGAGGCTCCGGCGCCTCCATGTTTCATTGGCTTTTTCAAAGGGCAGGGAAGAAGGGGACTCATTCCAGGGCCATTCTAACAAGAGGGACTCTTTCTAACGTCATTTTCCACATCTTGAGAGGCTTTGTGACATAATGGATAGAGAACTAGCCTTGGAGCAGGAGCTCCCAGACTGAAGTCCCGCCTCTAACACATCCCAGCTACCAGAACCCTGGCAAACCTTGAACCTCGCAGCTGTGGTTGTCCTTTGTGCCCAAAGAGGACCAGTGACGTCCTCGCTGTCATGACTGGAGCATGGATTGGATCGAAGTGAGGCAGAGCTGTATTAAGTTGTCAGCCTCGGTTTCTCTTCCAGAGCCATCCAAGTCCCAAGCAAGGCCAAAATGAGGACAACTGATGGTGGCAGTGGATGACGCCGGCATCTTCCATGTTTGACCAAGCTCTAAGCACGCTGGAGCACCTGCTTCTTCTGCTTTCACGGCTGCTGGAACAGATTTTTCTCATGTGCCCGTCCTGCTCGGGGGGGAAGCATGCCCCGAACTTGCTGACCAGTTGGAGGCCTGTTGGTCTTCCTCCTCCGGACTGAGCTGGCCTGGTGCATGTCACAGCTTCTTGGAGTCCCCGAAGGTGAATGAGCAGCCCCCAGGAGGGCTTGGCGAGTCTTCATGCCAGAGGAGCCAGTCCTCCCTGCCTCTGGAGACATTCCCCTGAGACTAGAAGCTGCTGACTTACAAGATGCGAACCTCCAGTGGGAGAGAAAGTCCCCTCATCTGGGGGTTCCATGAGCCAGTGACATCACGGGTCCAGGTCCTCTGCCCATTCTTTGCCCACACTATCTGACAGAACTACCACGCAGAGGAGACGGAGAGGGCCTCAGTGGCCAGATAAAAACGAGATCCCAACTCTTGACTTGGTTTCAAATCCTGGCTGCCACCTCTTAGCTGTGCGACTTCAGACAAATCACTTCTCTGCTGCCAGCCTCAGTTTCCTTATCCGGACAATGGGGGGGGGGGTTATGTTACTGCAGATGACCTCTAAAGCGCCTGCCAGTTCTACATCCTGTGACTCTAAGGAAAGGCGTCGTGGGCTGTCTGGGTGTGGGGCCCCCTGTGTCCTAGACTACTTGTGTCTGACCCCACGAAGAACTGGACCGCACAGCTCCGTATTCACATGAGAGCAGACAGAGAACGTCCGTCCCCAAGTGCCCGAGGCTGAGCTTGGGAACGCGGGTGTCCGAGCCCCATGGAGTGCGTTGTCTGTGCCCCGGGGGCTTCTGGGAGGACAGAGGCCAACACGTCAGCCCTTTCCAATTTTCCTCGTTTGGGGGGCTTCGCTTTTGTGTATGAGCCAGATTCTCATCCTATGTAGCGCGCTGAGAACTTCCGCCAGGCAGCTTTCTGAATTCCTTCCTCAATTCCCGACGGGAATTCTCATGAAGCTCTATAGGATGAGAAGCTGGCCTCTCCGAGACTTCATTATGTGTTTGTATAGGGGAGCGAGCAGGGGGACTGATTTTTGTTTGACCTCTATCGGATTTTTCTGCTTCGAGGTTCTGTGTGATTTTAAAGCTCCCAGAGGCTCACAAGCCCGGGGTCCGACAGCACAAATGTATGGAATTATGTATGCTGATGAAACGGGATCTGGGGAGGCGTCTCCCCAGCACTATTTCCCAAACTTCTTAACATGGTGCTTCCTTGTCTAGGCCCCCTGGGATTAGGGTGGCGCAATGCGCTGTAATGCGGCTGGAATTTGGACCGAAAAGCCTCTGATGAATGAAGTGATTCCTTCTTGAATGACAGGAGGACACATTTATAGGGAACGCGAATCAGTAAATCTTTACCCAGAGCAGCTGTAAATAGTCCACTATGTAAATCTGACAGACAAATTAACACATGGGGCAATAGACTGAGAGAGAACACAAGGGTGTCACAGAGAGGTCAGAATGCCAAGAGGCCGAACAAGAGGGCTCTTGTTCAAGGAGGCGCCCTTGAAAGAGAGTCCCTGAACCATGAGCTCAGCCATGACCTCAGGGCCGAGGTGGGAGATGCAAGACCAAGAAAACACATGGGAAGCCTCCCCTGCCGTCCTTCCGAGGGCCCGAGCCTTCCTCGAACCTTGCAGGTACTCTGAACCTCCCTTCGGCACTTCCCACCCCATAAGGCGTCACCGGCTCCTATTCTGTCCCAGGAATACGAAGATGGCGGGTGGCCCCCTTCCTTCTCCGGAGGGACACACGTTCTCCTGGAGCTGCGTGAGCACCCTTGGTGGCACCTCGTCCCTCTCCATTGGCTCGGACCCAGCCCCAGCCCCGAGCAGAGGAGCTGGACCCCAGCAGGCGCTCCGCCTCGTGCAGGGGGCGCAGATACAGACAGAGCCCGGGAGAGCCAGCCTGCCTGACCTCCTTGGCTCGCTGGGCCTTTGGGCTCCCCCTGGATCCGCTTCTCTCACAGATTTCTTTGTGCTTCTCAAAGACATCAAACCCGGCCCGCAGCCAGGCCTCAGAGTCTCTCCCTTCCGGCTAATAACAGGGAGAGGAGTGACAAGATGAGGGCACGGGCGGCGACAGGAAGAGTGCCTTCAGGCTGGCGGAAAGCTTTGCACATGGGACGTCATTGGATTCTCACAACAGCCCAGGAAGGAGGTGCTGGAAATCCTCCCACTCTAGGACTGAGGTGAGGTGACTCGCCCAGGGTCATGCCGCTGGTAGGTGTCAGAGGTGGCACTTGGATGAAGGTCTTCCTGACTCCTTTGCCGTCCACTGTGCTGCACTTCCTCTGAAATGCTGCACAGTCACCCTGACCTCCCCAACCAAAAGCCTCGAATAAGTCACACATTTCTCTGCCTCTGAAAAAACCTCATGAAGGCATCTCCTCCTTTCTCACCCAAACCCAACTCCGGTTTCTGCGGCAGCGGACGGTCTACGTAACTCATCTCCCACAACAAGCCTGCACGCCTGCCTCGCTGGCTCGCTGTCCTCCCATTTCAGATGAGGACAAGAAGGCCCAGAAGAGTTCAGAGACAGTAACTAAGTGCTGAAGACACACCTGAGTTTGGCTTTTCTCTGAAGATCAAATCTCTCTGTGCCCTGGGCCAGGCTCTCTCTCTGGGCCCAAACACACACTCTGGCAATCGGGGATCGTGTCCATTCTCTCCAGGGACACAGCTCGGAACCAGCCTTTTGGACTTGTGTCCCAGGCCTCCCAGAAGTCTGATATGTGGGACCTGCCCCGTGTGCTGGGGCCTTCCTCACACTTTCTTCTTCTTGTCCAAAGAAAAATGGTTTATTCGAAGGCAGGGCAGGCTGGGCATGTTTGCTCTGCTTTCCTGAGCTAGCTTTCAAAAAATATATTTTTCATTATGAATGTCATAAACATCAACAAATACAGACAGTTCAATATAGGAAGAAAACCAAAAGGGAGTTTGTATACGAAAGTGCGAACTCGTTACTGTTGTTCTGCTATTTCAGCTGTGCCTAACTCTTTATGACCCCATTTGGGGTTTTCTTGGCAGAGATGCTGGAACAGTTTACTATTTCCTTCTCCAGCTCAATTGACAGATGAGGAAACTGAGCCTAACAGGGTTAAGTCACTTGCCTAAGGTCACTCGGCTAGTAAGGGTCTGACGCTGGATTTGAACTCAGAAAGACGAGTCTTCCTGACTCCAGGCCCGGCACTCTATTTGCGGCAGGATTTTTTCTTCTACAGAATGGTGACTGCCAAGTCTTGCAAAGTACTGATTATTGTTACTCAGTTTTTTAACTTGTTCTGTCTTGTGGTTTGAGGTGTCTTTTTATTTAGAAATTCTGAATTTTTGCAGCAATATTTCTGAGCGTTTCTAGTTTGGAGGTTCTTTTAGGAGGTGAACACCACGCTCTTTCTGTTTTTGCTTTACCCTCCGTTCTAGCAAATCTGGCCTTTCTGGTGTGGTGACGTTTTTCAGGGAGTTCAGTGATTCTCAAATCTCTTCAACCTGTTTGCCAGGTGAGCTGTTGTCTGAGAGCAGAGACCTTGCTTTTGAAGCCCGTTTTTCAGTCTTCTGTCTCTGTTCTGATGCTTCTTGTCTCCTGGAGTCACCCAGTTTTGTGGACTCCACTGTGCTTTACACGAAGAGCAGTGGTCATGCTGAGGTCTTCCACTTTCTGCCCTGAGCTATCTCCAGTGTTCTTCTCATTCTCTCCGTGTTTATTGGTAGTTCTAAGCCCCTATTCCCCACATGGACTTTTGCTCTTTCCAATTAGTCCAAAGAGAATGTCGTCGGCAGAGAAAACTAGAAGCGAAGGCAGATCGGAACTGCTCCGTCCCTGTCCGTTATCAGTGGTGTCACCAGGGCTCCAACCACCCCAAGCAGCTGCCCTGTCCCTTCCTTGGTCGTCTCTGACTTCCAGTGGAGCTAAATGAAAGCTTTGGGCTGGCCTTAGCTTTTCTTACCAGCCTCCGCTCATTCTGAACATCAGCAGACCCCAAACACTGCCTGTAAAGGGATGGGCTATGGAGGGGTTGCTGGACCCAGCTGGAAAGACCTGCGATCCACTCTGACCCTGGCTGTGGGGCCTCACACCCCCGAGCCTCACCTTCCTCATCTGAGCAATGGAGCAAACTCTACCTGGTGGGTCCGTCTCACAGTTAGGAGAATCCACTAAGATGTCTGCAAAGCACTTGAGAAACCCCAAACTGCCACGTACCAGTCATAGTAATAATAGCAACGGCTCTCTGCAGCCATTCTCGCTTCCGTCACCTGCAGAGTCTAAGCTGTGGCGTCTCTTCAGAGCCTGCCAGCTGTCCCTCCTACTTGGAGAGGACGCCCATTGCGCCTTCTTCACCTTTCAGTTCCGGAGACTCGCTCCTTTGCGGCTGTGGGTGCCGCCTCTAGCTTTGCTCCACCCTTTGCTTTCTTTCCATTTGGGAGTCTCCAAAGACTGCTTGCCAGCAACTGAGAGGCGAAGCCACCCTGAGCCGTGCCGAGGAGGAGAAGGCGGCTGTGGCGTGTGGGCTGGTGGGCAGACCGCTAGGCTGGGAGTCAGAGGGGCTGCCTTTCTGACTCCAGGCACGTCCCCTTCCTTCGGAGGCTGCGCGTCTTCCTTGATAAAACAAACAAAAGCAAAATCGACACCCAAGAAGAGTGCTAAGGGGCTTCCTGGCTCTAAGTCTCGCAGAGTGGGCTGGAATCCGAGAGGCCAGGGTCCCCGGCACCTGCTCCCCGAGCTCCCTCTGAAAGCCACTTCACCACTCTGGGCCTCAGTGTCTTCATCTGTAAAACAAGGTCTGGAAGACCCCTTTCCAGCCTGTGTGCGGAGCATGCAGGAAGGGCTCGTCCCCTCGGCGTGAGGCGTGTTTGTCCAGCTCGGTGTTCCCTGGCCATTCAGTTCTCCCTTGTGGTTCCGAGAAAATGGAGCATTCAAATGGGCTGAGGGGGACCAAGAGGTCGGCCATCGGGGGGTCAGGGGGGTGCCTAGCCCAGCACGTGAAGACTTCTCTCGGTGTGACGAGTGGATGAGCACCGCCTGTCCCAGTGGCCACGGCGGTGGCTGAAGGAGGTTCTGGGGAGCGTCAGACATCCAAGATGCCACGTTCATGTGCCGCGTCCCAGGCCAGGGCCAGGCCTCTCGACTCCTGCCCTGCTGCTGGCCTGGGACCACTTGAAGCGACATGCCGAGGCAGCATCCCGTGCCGACACCGGGTCTTCTCTGAGTTGAAGGGCTCCCGATACCTTGTGGGGATGGGAATAAGAGGCCCCGGAGAAGGGCAGAGCTTCCCTCAGTATTTTTCCCTACTAAACTGTGGGGCTTCGCTTCAGGCGGTATTTCCAAAACCAAAGCACAACCTTTGGCGAGTCACCAAAGGCAGATGTAGCTCTCCTAGTCCGGTTTTTTCCTCCCGAGGACTTGGAAATGGGATGTTAAACGGCTCGTATTTCCACCAACCACACATCTGCTGCTCAAGTGTGTGGCCGGGACTCTACCCAGGGCCCGGAGATGGGGACACTGAACTACTTTAATCCATTCACAAGGAGAGTTAAGGTAGGAGCGACCAAGGACAGTGCTGCCTAATGGAGGTACCCCGACGACCTGGGGTGAGTAATTCTGCTGGGGCAATGGCTCTGGGGCACTGACGTGAGCTCGTTTAAGAGCAGAGCCTCCGTAGAAAGAAAGACGACCCACGGAAGACGTAAGAAGTCACCAGAGATGGCGCGGGTAGCAGCTGCCCACCCATTTGTTCTACACTTATGGATGTTCTGCTGCTCAATGACCCAATGACAAACGTCTATGAAGGTCTTACTTTGCGCTAAGCACTGAGGAAGAGGGACAGTAAGCTCAAGAAGCCCAACCCCAGGGACCCACAGATAGGCAGGAGACACACACAAAGGAGGTGCAAGGCTACTTTGGAAGGCAGAGACGGTGAGGGCTGGGAAAGTCCTTCTATAAACAGTGCCTGAACAGTCATTCTCCAACTGACAAATCATAGGCTAGGAATGAGCAGTTTTCACATGGAGAAATCAAAGCCATCAACAACCATATAAAAATGTTCTAAATCACTACTGATTAGAGAAATGCAAGATACTACCTCATACCTATCAGATTAGCCAATACAACAGTAAAGGAAAGGGATAAATGTTGGAGGACACTAATGCATTGTTGGTGGAGCTGTGAACCAATTCAACCATTCTGGAACTGTGCCCAAAGAGCTTAAAAACTGATCCTGTAATACCATTACTAGGTCTGTATCCCAAAGAGATAAAAAAGGGGAAAGACCTACTTGTAAAAAATATAGCAGCTCTTTTTTGTGGTGGCAAAGAATTGGAAAGTGAGGGGATGTCTATCAATTTGGGAATGATTGGAAAAATTGTGCTTTGTGATTGTGATGGAATATTATTGTGCTGTAAGAAATGATGAGTTGGGGGGGTGGAGCTGGGTGGCTCAGTGAATTGAGAGTCAGGCCTAGAGACAGGAGGTCCTAGGTTCAAATCTGAGCTCAGACACTTCCTAGCTGTGTGACCCTGGGCAAGTCACTTAACCCCCATTGCCTAGCCCCTACCACTCTTCACAGTATTGATTCCAAGACAGAAGGTAAGGGAAAAAAATGATGAGTGGGAGGATTTCAAAAAGAGCTGGAAAGACCTACAGGAGTGGATGCAGAATGAAATAAGCAGATCCAGGAGAATATCGCACACAGTAAATTCTACACGATGATCCACTGTGAAAAACTTAGCTATTCTCAGTAATACAATGATCCAGGACCATCTCCATCTCCAGAGAAAGAACTGCTGGAGTTGGAGTGCAGATCAAAGCAGACTATTTTTCACTTTAGTTTATTTGTGTTTTTATTTTGGGGTTTTGGTTTTAGATGACTATTCTCTTACAACAATAACCAATATGGAAATATGTGTTGCATGCATAATCCAGATCAAATTGTTTACCAGATCAGGGAAGGGAGAGGAGAGGGAAGAGTCGGAGGGAGAAAATTATTAGGAGCGTATAATTTTAGAAAGTGTATATTGAAAATTGTCATTATATGTAATTGGGAGAATAAAATATCCTAAAAAATAAAATTTTAAACTCAAAATCATAAAAAAAAATTTGCTTGAATTGAGATTTGTTTGTTTATTTTTGGCAGAGCTAGTGACTCAGTGGATAGATTGCTCAGTCTAGAGTCAGGAAAGCCTGAATTAAAATCCAACCTTAGACACTTAGTAGCTATGTGACCCTGGACATATCACTTAACCTTTGCCTTTCTCAGGTGCCTCATCTGTAAAATGGGGTTAATACCAGCATTCCCTCAAATGAGATAATATTAGTAAAGTACCTGGCACATAGTAGGTGCTTAATAAATATGCATTTGCTTCTCTTCTTTGTAAAAATAATCTTATTTTTTAATATCACCTAAATTTCCCACTGTCTCTTCCCTTTCCCCTTTCTAGAAAGCCAATTAACATAACAAAAATATTTCTAATGAAACAAAGATAAAGAAGAGGAAAAAAATGAGCAAAGCTGGTTAACACATTGAAAATCCGTTGCATATAGGATGTCTCTGGCCCTCTATCTGTACGGAGGGGTGGGATAACAGGGCCATCTCTCTTCTTTGCAGCCATGCTTGTCTTTTGTCATTTTCCAGCATTCATTTTTTCTTGTTTTTGGTGGCAGTCAATGGGTCTATTTTCTTGGCTCTGCTTACTTCATTCTATATCAGGTCACGCCAATCTTTCCATGCTTCTTGTATTCAGCCTATTTACCTCTCTCTCCAGATGACTAAAATGGTCTAATGCCAATCCCTGTAAATTGGTGCTAATTTCCTCTATGTTTGCCTCCTTAAGCCTAATCCTAGTATACGGATGGTTTTTTATCACGCACACACACACACACAGACACACACAGACACACACACACACGCACGCACACGCACACACACACACACACACACACACACGCACACACGCCCTCCTTACTGTTTGGTATGTGGGATGCTTTGGTCTTGGACTACATTTCTTCGGTCCCAAGGACCTGCCCTACCGACCTCGAGGTGCCATGCTGTGCGGAGCTTTCTCAAACAAACTAATTTTGTGAAATTAAGCAGAGGGTGTGGAAACTGTGAAGGCTAATTACTTGGTGCTTTATTATCCATATCGGAAGCTGTATGTTGATTGAAAGGGAGAGAGACAGATAGACAGATGGATAGACAAAGGGACAAAGAGACAGAGATGAACATTGGACAGAAATAGGAGACACAGAAGGAAAGGCAGCGAAAGGCAGAGAGAGACACACAGAAAAAGATGCTCATTTGATCAATAAAGCCAATGGATGCTGATGGTTTTGCAGTTTCCTGAAATGGCCGTGGTTTGTAACTGCAAAAGAGGGCATTCACAGATGGCATTTCCCAAATGAGGCCTTTCAGGGGTCTCTTACAATGGGCAACGGAAATACCAGGGTTACCCCGGGAATGTTCGGGGCCATTTGGGCCTTTGGCTCTTGACTGGAATGCTCCTGCTGAGGGTCGGAGAAGCCTAGCTTTAAAGTCCAAGCCTCTCAGTCAATGGCTTCTCCTCGCTTATACGCTTGCCTAGAGTGGCAGAAGTAACGAGTGACGGAGGCAGAATCAGAACCCAGGTCCTCTGACTCCAAACCATGCTTGTTCCGTGATGCAGGCCTTTAGGGTGCAGCATTGTGTAAATGTAAGCACCAATTGGGATGCCGTCAGGGTAGAATGAATGACCTCTGATCAAAGACAGCAAGGGGACAAAGACGACCCAAGGGAAGAGGCTGAAACCATGAAAGGGAGGCACAAGGGGAAGGACCTTTACCCTGCAGGACACACCAAGACAAATGAGAGCAGAATTCTGTGATGAAAGGGACATTCAGATGTATGGATCAGTGTGGAACCTACCAAAGGAAGGGTGGGCTGGGTGATAATTTCATTTACCCACAAACATTTACTACTACTATTACTAGCTTATATATTTATATGTGTATATATAATGCCTAGATTTTTACAAAGCAGAAATGGATAGTATAGATCTATCTGTCTGTCTGTCTATATCTATCTATCTATCTATCTATCTATCTGTCTGTCTGTCTGTCTGTCTGTCTGTCTGTCTATCTATCTATATCTATCTATCTATCCATCAATCTATCATCTATCCATCCTTCCATCTATCTACTATCTACCCATCTACCTATCTATCTACCCATCTATCTATCTTTCCATCTACCTATCTATACATCCATCTATCTTTATCTATCTGTCCGTCTGTCTGTCTATCTATCTATCTATCTATCTATCTATCTATCTATCTATCTATCTGTCTGTCTGTCTTTCTATCTATCTATTGATCTATCTACCTATCTATCTATCTGTCTGTCTGTCTGTCTGTCTGTCTGTCTGTCTTCTGTCTGTCTATCTATCTCTGTCTGCCTGTCTGTCTATCTCTCTCTCTATCCATCTGTCCGTCTATCTATCTATCTATCTATCTATCTATCTGTCTGTCTGTCTGTCTGTCTGTCTGTCTTTCTATCTATCTATCATCTATCTATCTATCTATCTATCTATCTATCTATCTATCTATCTATCTATCTATCTGTCTGTCTGTCTGTCTGTCTGTCTATCTATCTATCTATCTATCTATCTATCTATCTATCTATCTATCTATCTATCCATCCATCTATCTATCTGTCTATCTGTCTGTCTATCTATCTGTCTTTCTGTCTATCTATCTATCTATCTATCTATCTATCTATCTATCTATCTATCTATCTATCTATCTATCTATCCATCTGTCCGTCTATCTATCTATCTATCCATCTGTCCATCTATCTATCTATCTATCTATCTATCTATCTATCTATCTATCTATCTATCTATCTATCTATCTATCTATCTATCTGTCTGTCTGTCTGTTTGTCTGTCTGTCTTCTGTCTGTCTATCTATCTCTGTCTGCCTGTCTGTCTATCTCTCTCTCTATCCATCTGTCCGTCTATCTATCTATCTATCTATCTATCTATCTATCTATCTATCTATCTATCTATCTATCTGTCTGTCTGTCTTTCTATCTATCTATCATCTATCTATCTATCTATCTATCTATCTATCTATCCGTCCATCTATCTATCTGTCTGTCTATCTGTCTGTCTATCTATCTGTCTTTCTGTCTGTCTATCTATCTATCTATCTATCTATCTATCTATCTATCTATCTATCTATCTATCTATCTATCTATCCGTCTATCTATCTGTCTGTCTATCTATCTATCTATCTATCTATCTATCTATCTATCTATCTATCTATCCGTCCATCTGTCTGTCTGTCTATCTATCTACCTATCTGTCTGTCTGTCTGTTTATCTATCTATCATCTATCTATCTGTCTATCTTCTATCTATCTGTCTGTCTGTCTATCTGTCTTTCTGTCTGTCTATCTATCATCTATCCATTTGTCTGTCTTCTGTCTATCTATCTATCTATCCATCCATCTATCATCTCAATAGCTATAAACATCCTGATCTGATACGGAGATCGAGGAGGCAGAGGCTCTATTACCCCACTTAATAGATGAAGAAATGCATGGGCTGAGAAGGGCCATCATGTCCCCCCATGCCCCAGACACTGTGCTAGGCAGTGGGGAAACAATGATCATTTGGCCTCAGCTCCACCCAGGGGAGAAGAGGCCATGCTTTGATGGAAGACATGCCGGTTCGCTGCGGCTATATTGAGCAATGTGACGCGCCCGGCTGCCTGCGTCTGGAGAAAGAATGCCGATGGACAGGCTCCCTGTCTTGTGTCCACACTCCCCTCTGGATCCGGGACCTCAGCGAAGGAAGGCGTGAACCTGTGGATCTGAGTGTTCTGGCTGACTGGAGATGAGAGACATTTTCACTGACTAAATCAGCCTTTATAAGCCAGTCTAGTGTGCATTTGGTCAGTGGGAATTGACTCCAGTCTGAGCACTTCTGGATGAACAGATGAATGGATTTTCTGAAGTGGAAAGTCGAGGACCAGATATAGCTTTGGGTTCCCACGTGGAGTGAGGAAGGGCCATGAAGGGCAGATCAGTGACAGAACAGGATTCTGGTCTGGTTTGGGTCCTTGCAGGAGACCACCTGTCAGCTGGTTGGGAACTTTTCTTTTCCAGACTGCTGGGTTTGACTTCTTGACCAGTCTGGATGAAGGCTTGGACAAAGCCTTCCCCCTTGACTGTTTGGTCCCTCTGGTCTATTAGTGGCTGACTCTTCTGCCAGCTCCTTTATTCCCAGAGCTTCCATCTTAATTACTCATCCTCCCAGTAGAAGAGGCTCCTCCGGCTGGCTTAGGACTTTTATCTGACCTCAGGCGGCATCTTTGGCTGGTCCTCCAGACGCACTCACTCCGCAGCTCGACCTTCCAAGTCCTGGTTTTCTTTAAAGTTCAGCTAAAGGGCACATTCTACATGTGGGATTTCCTGGTCAACCCAGGTGCAGAGGCCTCTCCTTCTCTCCACCAATCACCTGGTTTTTGTTTTGAATGTCTCTTGTATACACATATACACACTGACTCTTCTGAGAGAATGGAAACTCTTTAAGGAGAGGAGTTTTGTTTTTGGTTTTGTATCTGATATCCAATAGGGTCTTAATAGCTTAATGAAAGTTTTGCTGATTCACTGGACTTACTACTAGTCAGAGGATCTAATATGATGAAATCAGACACAGACAATTTAGCTTTAACTTCTCTCTGCTCTTGTTGCCTTTCCTTTCATTCATCATTGGGTATTTTTGTTTGACTATCTAGGGAAGAGAGTTGGGAGCCACCAGACACGATGAGAACCAAGTAAGATCACAAATATTAAAAGCTTCTAATTTAACACAGAAAATGATTGAATAAGGATGTGGGCATCAGATCTGGATCGTTAGCTTGCATTCAATCAGCAAACTCTTCCTTTACTACAAAGATCAACTCAAAAAGACAAAAAGTTCAACGACTGACCCTGAAAAATGGGAAATGAATACAAGAACATACATTGAAACAGACTGTCATCAAGGGAGTCTAGAAATTAACTTAGCCAGAAATGAAGCAAAATTGTCTCAAGGATATTTGGATGAAACTGGATGGATGATGAACAGAAAAAAATGGAAAAGAGAGTAAGAAAGTTTATAATAAACGCTTTCCCTCACCAGTTCTACACAGTCCACACACCTGGACTTCACTTACAGTGCCTGTTGTTCTATAGTAAGAAATAGAAAATGGTGAAGGCAGTTGGCTAAGATGAAATGCACACAGAGGAGGTCCATGTGGGAAACAATACAACGTAAGGGTGTTGAGATCATCTTTTAAAGTATTTCCAAAGGCTTTGACAAAATCTTGGGCATTAGTGCTACCACTAAAGTTGACTCAGAAAATACACATTTTGATAGCCCCATATGCCTACTTTTCCAGTTCTGCAAAAATTTATGAGAATAATTTATATGTCCATTGAGAACACCCTTGACAAGGAGACAATCAGGCCACATAATACTTTAATGAAAGAATTAGCTGGAAAATAGAAAAAATTTGAGTTTTGTTGATTACAAAATTATCCTTGATTTGTTATGGAAAATGGTAATATAAAGGTTCTCCTCCATGGAAGGGTCTCTCAGGAATATATCCAAATCATTTAGGATTCCTTAGATCATGTTTCAGATATAACTTTGATGGCCAACTTCATCTTAATATTATAATCATAAAACAAGCTGCAGGCTTGCCACCAGAGTGCAACATGTCCAACAAGGAAGAGATGTCCCTGTAGGTCCATGGTTCTTGTTCTTTCAGGGACTCCTTCACAGGATGAGGTTTTAAATGCATAAAATCAAGTGCGTGGGATTACAAGGGAAGTCAGTTACATTGAAATATCATTATTAAAATATGAAAAAAAAAACCCAAAACAAGTTCATGGTCCAGGATGAGAATTTTACTATAGATGACAAGTTCCCTAGTGTATGTTCCTGATTTCAGGTGACTTTGTAAAAATTCTATCAAGCCCTGAACTGAGCCCTGAAGACTTTCCTAAGTGAAATTCAAAATTATGTGAGTTTGGCCTAACCATTCACTGAGATTTAATTGGATTATTATTAGTCATAATAATAATACTTGGCACTTATAAAGAGACTTGAAGTTTGCAAAGCACTTTATAATATTATCTCATTTGAGCCTCATAACAATCCTATAAAGAATTTGCTATTATCAACCCCATTTTACCGATGAGAAAATGAGACAGAAAGAGATGATATGATTTGCACAGGGTCACAAAGCTAGTAAATGTCAGGAGCAGAATTTGAACTCAGATTTTATTGATTCCAGATCTAGCACTCTATTCATTTTATCATCTAGCTGCTTCTAAACTATTCTATGCCAGAAACACTTACTAAGAACTCATGATCTTTCTCCCTCAATTCTCTCCACCTCCTGCCTTCCCCATTAATTCCATTCTCCTAAAATCCTGCAGATTCACAACTTAGGCATCATCCTACATTCCTCACTATTTCTCATTACCTCCCCCCCCCCCCATATCCAAAATGGTGCAAAGGCTTGTCAGTTCCACCTCTGCGACATCTCTCCTTGATTGCACCAGCTCTCCAATATGCCTGCTTCTCTGCTCTGACATTGCCCCAACTCTGGTTGCAGTCCCATATTTCCTCATGCCCGGACTATTGCAATAGCTACTGAGGGTTCTGCCTTCCTCAACTCTTTGCCCACTCCAGTCCACCCTCCATTTGGTCATAAAAGAGTAGGTCTAAAAATATTGTCCCCTACTCAATAAACTCCTGTGGCTCCCTATTGCCCCCAGAATCAAATATAAAATGCTCCGTTTGGCCCTCAAAGTCCTATGTAACCTAGCCTCCTCCTACCTTTCCAGTCTTCTCACGCCTAGACTCTGGCCTCCTGGCTGTTACATTAACAAGACAACTTCCTCTTGACTCTGGGTATGCTCTCCTGGAATACTCTTCCTCCCCCATTCTCCCTCCATCCACTCCATATTGGTGTCCCTGGCTTCCTTTAAGTCTCAATTCAAATCCCACCTCCTACAGGAAGCCTTCCCCAACCCTTCTTCATTCTAGTGCCTCGTCTCTTTGAATTATTCTCTAGGTATCCTGTATATAGCTCACTTCCTATATATTTGTCTACATGTTCTCCCCCACCACATTGTAAACTCGGTGAGGTCAGGGACTATCTTCTGCCTCCTCTGGAATCCCTAGAGCCTAGCTTGGTGCCTGGCACACAGTCAGCGCTCAGGAGATGCTTCCTGATTGATCAGCATGTGCTGAGTTAGGTGCTGGCTATACAAAGATGACGACAATCAAGCGAAGAATCATACGTGTTCACATGCGAGGCACGCACGCACGCACTGCTGTCTTCCCTGACGGAGTAGCCATTCCTTGAGAGAAGATATTTTTCAATGCCCAGAGCCTGGCCGAGATGGCTTGAGGAGCACCTCATGGGAGTGGCTTCACCAGTCCATTCGCAGAGAACTCCACCACTGGCAGAGTGGAAATGCTGGTGACAGACGTAGGAGCCCTGGGGCCAAATCGTGGCGCCATCACTTCCTACTGTGTGAGTGCTTACCCCACCCAAGGTGGTGGGACGTGAGGCACGTGTAGGAGATGGGGACGGGGACAGCCCCATTTACTGGGCTTGCTCAGACCATCCTGGAGGCCCGCCTTGGGTGTCACCTTTTAGGAATGGAATGAGTCCATTTGAGAGGGTCTAAGGCAGACAGCCAGGATGGTGAAAGGCCTCGTTTTTGTGGCATGTGAGGATCAGTCAAGGAACAGAGGATGAGAAGACTTGGGGAGGGGGAGGACTGTCTCCCAGGACTGAAGAGACATCAGAGAAGAGATGGCTGAAGGGAGAACCAGGAGCAATGGGGAAAATTGCAAAGGAGTGAGTGGAGGCTTGATGGTAGGAACAGCTTTCTAAGATGAGAGCTATCCGGACTTGGGAGGTGAGGCGGGGGCATCCGCCCTTCTGCAGCTCTTTGAATAAAGGCAGGCTGGGTTACCGTCTCGCGCTGGAACATTCGGGACATGCGACACTTTTCTGTACATACCGACAAGTCATGAATTTGCTATAGACTTGCTTATTTTTAGACAAAATATGTTTTATAAATTTTAGATTTTTAATTTCTGAATTTAAAGAACACAAAAATGGCATGTTTCCATAGACCCATTGGACCACAAAAAGAGAATGTGTAAAAACTTGATTCTCTATTACCTACACCTAGTTTTTAAAAAAGTATAGAATAACAGAACACTTTCAAAGCTATCCTGCCTGCCTGTGCTTCCTTCTAAACGACCTTTGGCTCCTTTCTGGGCATTAAAAATGCTTCCACGGCTCTCTGTGCTTTCATGGGGGGCAGGGAGGAGGTTCCCTTACCTTGTGGCTAGCCCTCCTCTCCTCTCAACCCCCCCGCTGGAAGGAAAACGAGATCCTTGTAACACATAAACACAGACCAGCACATAGCCACGGTGTCCCCAAAAGCCGTCTCATTCTGCGCCTTGAGCCCATCTTCCCTGTCTGGAGGCCTACAAGGAAATATTTCCAACAAAACACAAAATAACCAGGCCTTGGGCAGCTGCTCTTTCAGATCTGTTCTCGGTGTGACACGTCAGCGCCAGAAAGCTACGGAATCGCGAGGAATGAGGGGCTGCTGTGGACCAGTGTCCCACCAAGAGCAGCCAGGAGAGGGTCACTGCCACCGTAAATGGACGTCTCCAATTCTAACACAAGATGGCAGCGCAATTACAAGCACAGGCTCAGAAGGAGGTTGGGGGGGAGGAGGCCGACACCCCTGCAGCTGCTACTGTAGTTGGGTCTCCTTCTGCTCTATTGGGGGATTGCTGCTGACCCCTAACCTCCCGAACCAGGGCCACCCACCCGGGGAACAGGTTTATTTATCCTTTTGTAGTCTATCTAAGAGGTGAATTTCTCCAGGAGTGAAGACATGCAACAACCCTTTAAATGAAGGACCTGCAGCAACTGCCCGGGACCCCAGGGGTCTTTCTCTGCCTCTGCACTTCATCTGGCCCACGGGCTGGGCCCCCACAGCCTCAGTCGTTAGCACCATGTTCCTGAAAGGTTTGCAAAGGAGGAGAGAAATGAATACATCTAACACTTCACCCCCTTTTCTGCCTCCCCCACCGCACCCCATCATCAGAACAGATGGCTGAAAAGCATTAGTTGTCTCGTGTTTGGTTTGAAATATTTCATTGTAAAATAAACAATTGTACAACAGATTTCTGACTGAGTGCATGTGGGGAAGTGCCACGGATTCTTAAGCCTCTCTCCTCCCCGTCCCTCACCCCATACACACCAAAGGCAAAGCCACCAGGAGGTGAGAGGATTCCAAAACTGGGGAGATCTCAGAGGCCACCTCGTTCAGTGCCCTTATTTTTCAGATGAGGAAACTGAGGAATGAAGTTCATGCTAGTAGAACATCAGAGGATTTCAGAACCAAGAGAGTTCTTAAAGGTTGCCTAGACTCAAAGCTTCATTTTACAGATGAGGAAACTGAGGCACGGAAAGGGGACGAGACTTGCCCCAGGTCACAGACTTGTCAGTTGTAAGTGCTGGAACTGGACCACGTCCTTAGACTCCAGACGCCACGCTCTTTACTTTCTACCTCACTGCTTGTGCTAAGGTCTGAGGGTTGTGGCATGCTTGCTCTGTTCCCAGATAGCCTGAGACATCTGCAGTGATGGGGCATCCCTATGAAATGGGGTCCTGAACAAGAGGCCTCAAACCAAATCAGTGAATCAGTCTTTATTTAGGACTACTCTGGGCAAAAGTGAAAAGGGGGAAAAGAAAAGGGAAAAAGGAAAAGAAAGAAAGGGAGAGAAAGGGAAGGGAAAGGATGGGGAGGGAAAGCAAAGGAGGGGGGATAAGGAAGGAAAATAAGAAAGGAAAGACCCAGAAAGCGTGTCTCCCCTTCTAAACTGCCTCTCTTGAGGCTCCTGTCGAGGGCCTAGGCCAGGCCAGAGGGCAGTGGCAGGGCCTTCTTTAATTCAGAGCCTGGGAGTTGATACCAAGGAGGGCACAGATCATGAGACTTCTGCTCCTGGTGCTGGGCTGAGCTGCCCTTCCCTTCCCTCTCACTGGGGCAGTAAAACAAAGTGGAGCCAACTGAAGTGGACCTTTATGATTCCTAATCTGCCAAACAGGAGGGGATGTCAGGGTAAAATGATGGCTTCCAAACCAAATGCCGTCACAATTAGTCAACTGCTGAGGAGAGGTTGGGGAGGCAGTGACAAACTCTCACAGGCTCACCAGCCCATGGCTACAGGGCTAGACGGCATCTTAGAAAGCCCGAGTCCAACCCCCTCATTGGTGGGTGAGGAAACTGAGGCCCAGAGAGGGCAAACGATTTGTCCAGAGTGGCCGAGCTAGCATCTTCCTGGCTCCAAATCTAGTGCTCTATCCACTTGGCTCCTACTAACCTCTTCAAGGGGCCAGAGCTTACCAGACAGAAGCTCGGCCAAGGCCGGAGGGCTCAGTGCTTCCTCATGAGATAGTAGCTCCTGCCACACTCATTGTAAAACACTGGAAGTTTGGCAGAGGAGGCAGATTGACAACGATGGAAGGGATCTTGGAAGCAGGGCCGCCAGGAAAAGAAAGGCAGGATGGGAAAAGGAGAGAAGAGGTCCCCTATTTGATATGCAGGGTAGGAGCAGCAGTTGGCATGGACCAGCCCTTGGGTCATGGGGCTTGTGGGGAGAGAGACCTTCTGAGGCAGAGAGAATGTATCCTTCTAATGTAAGGGCGCCCATCCCAAAGCTCCCCTCTAACTGCTCGTCGTGATGGGGAGGCAATTCTGGGCTCCCAAAGACTGACAGGGGAGAAGAGCTCAGCAGTTACTATGCTGGAGAGGCTGCTGTGGCTGGCTTCTTTTTGAGGACCAGCTTAGCGAAGCATGGAGAGGTCCCTCAGTGGTAAAGCCTTTCACCACGGCAAGGCATAAGACCAGGAACAATACATAATAGACGTCTGCCTTAGGTGACTTCTCCCTCACTCCCCCAACTCCTATATCTGCAAGGACTGTTGCAGAGAAGAAATGGACAGTTATACAGTTTTTAGCCCACAAGTTCTTAACCTGGGGTTTTTTAAACTGTTTTAAAAATATTTTGATAATCATATTTCAATATAATTGGTTTCCTTTGTAGTTCTGTGCATTGTTTTTATTTTTATTTTTTATTTTAAGCCCTTACCTTCCGTCTTGGAGTTAATCCTGTGTATTGGCTCCAAGGCAGAAGAGGGGCTAGGCAATGGGGGTCAAGTGACTTGCCCAGGGTCACTGAGCTGGGGAGTGTCTGAGGTCAGATTTGAACCCAGGACCTCCCATCTCTAGGCCTGACTCTCAATCCACTGTGCTACCCAGCTGCCCCCTGTGCATTGTTTTTTGAATTAAAAAAGATTCCTCTTATTCTGAAAAGGGATTCATAGGCTTCATTAGATTGTCAAAAGGGTCCATGACATCAACCCAAAAGAGAACCCCTGTTTTAGACCATCTGTAAACATTAATTTAGCAATTATGACTTTAAATCTCGGATCCTTGTCCAATGAGCTATGAATAGACATATTCCCAGGGGGAGTTAAATCACAGCCATTTTGACAGTCTTTGTATAAAATAAACCAGAAAATGGTTTCCCAACTTCCAGAAGGTTCTTCCATGGAGAGGCAAAGAATGGAAATGCCAAAGCTATCTCTACTGCACATCCAAAAGCAACAGGAAAATAGACCGTCATTGATCATTTATCAAGCACCTACTGTGTGCTAGGCACTGTGCTAACGAAGGAAGGCAAAAACAGTTCCTTCCCTCAAGGAGATTATGTTCCAAGAGGAGAGGCAAGATGTGAGCAAGATATATGCAGGGAAAATAGGAGGGAGTGTCAGAGGGCTGGCATCAGCCAACACTGGGCATTGTATTCTCCATTACTCCTGGTGAGTATTCACAAAACAGAAAACTGTGAAAATAATTTCAGCTCGTAAGCAAAAATCTGTTGCAGAGGATGACAAGCTTGAAAAATTAGCTAATCAACATATCTATTAATGTTTAAAACTCCAGCAAAAGATGTCCATTAGAGACATTGGCCAAAGAAAAAGAAAAGGGCATCTTACGATAGAGTCAAAATCAAAAGAGACCAAGGAATGTGCAGAGTATGCTGAAGTTCCATATTGATTTCTCATTGATATTTTCTTTGAGAAGACAGTGGGAGGTAGTGGATATGAAGAACGCAAAGTAAAATGTTAAAAATCTAAACTGATTACATTTGAAGACAGGAAATGACGTTATTGACATGAGTATTATTCCCTAATAAACCATAAGTGTAGTCCGACCACTAATCTGTTAGAGCAAACATCACCATCAATACCAAATTAGAGGAATAAAAATGAGAACACCCACCATGCAACTGAAGTAACTGATCTATTTAAACAAATTGTTCATGAAAAAAAAAGGCAAATGGATAAAAGAACAGACACTGAATATATCCAGATGCCATTTCCTAAGGAAATTTAACCAATGTTCATTCATCTCCACAATAAGGCTACTAAAGAGCACAGAAACAACCTTAGCCTATAGTATGCACCTGATTCCTTACTAAGCAGGGATCCTGGGCAGCCAAGGTGTCAACAATAGCTGAGAATGAAAACTCCTCTGTAAATTCTTATGCGAGATTGTTAGATTGTGAGTAGGTTCATTTCAAGAGAGAGCAAGAAGTCATGGAAAGGAAAACAAGTTGATGAAAAACTTCAGGAGAGGCCCAGTGAAGCCAAGTGGTCCCAAAGCTATTAAAGGATGAAACAAGAAGGAGGACAAGAACACATGAGAAGGGGAAAAGATCTGAGAAGACTTTTCTTATTGACTTGTTCTTTGGCCAACCATATGAAGCCACCATATTTTGATCCTAATGCAACAGTCCCAAATTGGCCAAATGAAAAAATAGAAAATGCATCTCAAAAGAAATGTTAAATGTTTACAAGAGGGACTGTACTAGATGCCTGAGAAAGAAAAACCAGAGAAACTCTTAAGCACCATGGGCTTGGGTTTCTTGGGAGTGGGGAATATATACCCAGGGAGGTAAATACAGAAAAAAGATGCAAAACAGATTAGTAGTTGGAAGAGGAGAATACAAGCAATGAGCAAGAGAGGAGTAGAGTTTGCCGATTTCAGAGATGTTGATGTTCACACAAAAAATGCAACTGCTTGTTCTCTCAGGTACAGGTAAACGGGGTCCAGCTTATCCCCGTATCTACTAAATATGTCATTCCTAAGTTTTTATTGATAAATATTATGTTTTGGTGATTGTAGGTAAGAGTTTGATCTGTGACAACAGCCTGGTTCAATCTTTTTTTTTTTTTATCACTGGAGTTCTTTAAACCATCAGAAAGTCTGTATTTATAGTATGGTCATTTGTCTTTTGTTAGTCCATGAAAGATAATAGTTTATGATGTAGAATTCTTGGTGCCAACTCCTGTCTTGCTAGGCATTCAGCAGGTGGCAGAATTACTCAGCCTGCACTGACGTGTTGCACTGCCACCACCATTTCCGTGTATAATCTACGTCGATAATTAAATCTGGTCTCCTTAAATTTTCTGCAATTTCTACAGGTGATTTGCTATCATAAATTGCTTAATTTTTATAAGCAGTCCATTTGATTTAGCCATTTTCTTTCACCCCTTCTTTGTCAACATATTGTTGTTGGCTGAATTCATGTGGATTTTACTGACTTTATTGACTCCATCCATTGCTGAACCTCTTTCCTTTACCTGAGCAAATGGCAAGGTTATCAAACAGGAAGTGATGTCTGCTCGTTCCCAGAGCATTCTTGTGGGTTCCTGTCTTGTTTGTCCTGTACTCTGAGAAAGTCTAAAATTCTTTGACTCCTTCTTGGGGAGGACACATTCAATCTTCTTCTAACTTCCTCAGAGGGTGGCTCCTGTGCTTTGTTTCTATTTGTCAGTCATCGTTGGGGCACTTCCCAAATCTGTTCAGGTCCATTTTGCAGATCCCCTGACATGATTTAATTGCTTGAGATGTTTTCTTCGCCATTACCTTCCATTCCAAATGCATTCAGCTATAGCTTTCTCTTCGATAGAGTGATCCTAGATGTGTCTCGTCTCGAGGAGCCAAAGGTAGATAGAATGCCTTTGTGGCTTCATACACTGCGTGGATTTGACCCACACATTTCTGCCTCGATCTCTCCATAGGGGCCACTAAGAAGCATTTGATATTTATGGGATGCAAATGACATTTTGCTATCATTGCAGA
The DNA here is from genome assembly GCF_027887165.1 of Monodelphis domestica. Classification (NCBI taxonomy): domain Eukaryota; kingdom Metazoa; phylum Chordata; class Mammalia; order Didelphimorphia; family Didelphidae; genus Monodelphis; species Monodelphis domestica. Next base: position 11,152,946 of record NC_077227.1, on the reverse strand, counting down.
GAGACTTCAGGATATGCAGATCTGATTAACGGATTATTTTGGGGATCCTGTAACTTACTGCCATCTCCATACATCAATGGATGAAGGTTTTCCTTTGACTCCTTAACTGTAGAAGTCAGAATGACTTCTACTGAAGAGAGATGATGGTGGGTAATAGCGATTATGGCTGTTTTTATGATCCATTTCTGCATTTCTCTTCAGTCCAATCAGTAGAAGTACGTGGCCATTCTGGAGCAAGTCAAAAGCTGTCGATGAGTGGGCAGAACAGGTTCCAGGATGTTACCCACTGCCGGAGGCTGCTGTGCTGCTAACCATCCTGTTTCTCCTTGCAGCGTATACAGCATCCAGACTTCCTAGGAACAAACAGCTCGGCCCTTTCAAGGACTCTCTTCTCACATCCTCCCGCATCCTCTGACCTCTCCAGAATTCTGAAATTCCCAGGGGTGGCTGTACCGAGGCAGGAGGAGCAGGGAGGAGCCCGTTTCAAAAGGTCTTAGGAGGAACTCAGCTTGCTAAATGCGAAGCTTCTCGCATTGCACGCCTAATAATGAAGTCGGGGTGCAGGCCCCATCCACTTCTCCATGCATTATTCATTCGAGTTGGAGGTTTGTAATTTCCAGAACCAAAGTGTTGATCGAAATTTGCCTAGTATTGAAAGGGCATGATTTATTGATGAGACCCAGCATTAAATAATAGAGGTGATGCTCGCAGCAGTTAGAGAGCTAATGTATAATTGAAGGCGCCAAACAACCTCACAAACAAGGATGGAAATGACATGTTAGCTGCTCCCTAAGAAACCTGACCTGGAGGAGTGAGGGGGTCAGCTTGGCGGTGTGTGATGGCGAGAAGCTAACAGCCACCAGTGCCTTTGGTGGGTGGCCCACGGAGGTGCCAATCAAGCTGCCCGGGAAGAGAAGGCAGTGGGCATGAAGTCCTCCTTCCTTCCCCCAGTCATGCCCGCTTGTATATTCGGGACGGGAAGAATGCCGAACAGAGCCCTGTTTTTAAAATTTAAATCTGTCCCAACCCCTTTGTTGGTCAGTGGAAAAACAGAGGACAGGACAGAAGAGGGATGGCTGCCGCTCCTTCAATAAGCATTTATTAGATGCCTACGATATGCACAGCATCATTTTCAACGCTGGGAGACACGAAGTTACCAAACCCACAGATCCCGAGTGCTTCCACGATGGAAAGCCGTGAGGGGGTTACGGAGTAGGGGGGACAGGACGGATGCGCCCATTTCCTTTTTATGCAGACGTTCCCCGGCCTCACCTGGAGCTGGCGCTAAGCTCCTGGCTCCCTGCACGCACGAGGGGAGGCGCGTCTCAGCAGACTTCTGCCGCTGAATTGCTAAGTGTTGGAGGTGGGCTAGAACGAGGCCACAAAGCAGGATGGACCTGCTGCACTGGGACTCTCCTTACACTTGATTCAGGGGAAGCAGAAAAGCCCTCCCAAAGCCTGGGTGAGGTTTCTGAACTCAGTTTACCTCTAAGACATTTATTAAGCACCGACTTAGGCTCTGGAGGGGAGGGTCATGGGTTCAAGCCCAGATGGGATGCTCTCGACCTGCCTGGCCCCGATTCCCTGAAGTGACCTAGGCCGGAGGGGGTGGCCTCTACAGGATGTCTGCTCCAGGGGGCTGTCACTGAAGATGCTGAGGCACAAAAGGAAGCAGCCCTGACCTCCAAGGGGGCACTATAACAGGGACAATGATAAGTAAACATAAAGTATGTGATGTTGATAGGAGGCAATTCCAAGAGGGAGACAAAGCAAGGGAGGACTTCCTGGAGGAGGGGGCAGCTGAGCTGGGCTGAAAAGGGCCACTTTTGGCCATGAGCTTGCCCCTTGCTTGCCCACATGGCTGGGGAATACATAGCAGGGTGGAGATGTGTTTGGCTAAAGGGCTAAGAGCTGTTCTTCAAAGGAGAAAAGGATGGCAAATCCCCCAAGTCGACTGGCCATAAGCATGACAAACTAATACAATGGGACAAGAATCAAGGAACATCCTTGAAGTCTCTCTTATTTCTCTAGTTAAAGTTACTCTTAGTCCTTCTTTTGTAGAGTGAAAACCAGAAACAAGAAGAGCTGAAGTCTCTCCAGCACGCGACACTCATCGCCTCCTGTGAGCCTCACAACCCCCCTGTGGAGTGAAGAAAACTCATGGCTTGCAACAGGAAGACGCGAGTTCAAATCCCTGTTTTTGGAGACTTCCTAGCTGTTTGCCCCTGGGCAGGATGTCTAGCCTCTCTGAGCCTCATTGTGTGCATCTGTATGCAGTGGGAAGACTGCTGGTCAGGGCTGTAGCCACCAAGTGGGAGGGAGGGGCCCTTGGCTTCCTGCTTTCCAGGGGCCACAGGGATGCTGCTGCGGCTGCTCTTTTGCCTCCTTCTTGGCAATAAAAAGCCTCTTAATTGGCTGCTGAGCTAGACCTGGGGGTGGATACCAGGGACTTCGAGGGCAACCATGGCCCCAAGGCAGGATGGCTGCCAGTGTTGGGTACCGCTGCTCCTTGGGGGGGCGCTGTTTCTTCTGCCCTCATCTCAAGGGAGCCGGAGGAGATGGGCCAGTCCAGGCCTTCTTGTGAGTGCAGAAGAATCATCAAAGGTCCAGACGCTGGAGGGGCTCAGCGTCTGCTGGCAGCTGCTGGGCTCAGGCCCTCCTAATAGGGTCCGGCACTGTCCCCCTGGACCCGCCGCCCCCGAGAGGGTGTGGAGGTGGGGGCGGGCGGGAGGAGCCCTTCTGTAGCAATCCTGATAGCCGTGAGCCCAGCTCCGCAGGAGCCCAGCGAGGCGGGGGACGAAGTGCCGCCCCACTTGGGTCCTTGCTATACGTTCTCAGCAAACACTCTTGGGTACAAGCTAGTGGTTTTAGGGTGGGACGATACGGGGGTCAGGCTGGAGGGGGGCTGGTGAGCCACGCTCGCACGCTGCTCTGGGCCCTGAGGGGAGCAGCACCTCGCCACGCCCTGGCACACAATCTGCCGGTGGGGTGCTAGCGGCGAGGGAGGAGAATTCCCCCTCCGTGAAGAGTTCCTCCCTCAAAGGACTGGCGGGAGCGTCGAATGCATTAAGGGTTCTGCAAGCCTTGCCTTCCCGTAGAAACGTCAGAGAGTTACTGATTATTTTACAGGCGAGAAAACTGAGGCGCACAGGAGGTCCCCGAGTTCCCCGGCATCCCAGAGCGAAGCACGGCGCTATGGCAAGCCTCTCGATGAACTCGAAGAAAGGGAGGATTCGACCAAAGGGCTGTGGGCTGGATGTGGAGTAAGACCAACTTCCAGCACAGGCGTGCCTAGAAGGGGGTGCTGGGAGCGGATCCTCCTCTTATCACTGACTTCTCTTAAGGTAGAAAGAACCCATCTACATGGAGACAGCAGGAAACCAGGCCAAGAGCGCTGGCTTTGGAGTCCGAGGACCTGTATTCAGATCCTGCTCTTAGAGACCTGGGTGGCCGTGGGCAAGTCATGACAGGCCTGGGCTTGATTTTTTTCCCTTTATAGAAAGAGGACGATTGGACTTCCGGTTAAGATGGCGGCTTAGAGAGAGCTGAAGCTCAGATCTCCGGAAAACCCTTCCCAACCGATCTCAAACCAAAAGCTCCTAAGGCGCCGAAATTCAAAACGATCAATAGCACAGACCCTGGGAACCCTCCTCCTGGACCTGGACCCGGATCAAAAGGTACGGCCCCCTCAAAAGCCAGAACCCGAGATCACTCGGACCTCAGGGGTAGGAGCACAGAGTCCAAGGCTCCCGGAAGCCGCAGCCCGGCCAGGCTCAGAGAGCAGGGTCCTCCGAACAACAACCCTCAGGGCCTTCTACCCGAGTCCAGGTGAAAGTTACTGCCTGGGGCTTCCGCTGCAGAGAGCTGGTCGAAACAACAGCAACCCTCAGGGTGGGCAAGACAGCCTCACGGGCTGGATCCTGCTATCCAAGTCTCAGTGAAAGTCCTTGCCCTCAGAGCTTGGGTTAGCTGCAGCCCATCCCCCCGCAGGCCAACTAAACAGCCTCACGGCCAGCGATTCTGAAGGCAACTTCCGGAAAGCGAGCTGGGGGGGGGAGAGTGTGGCCTCCTGGTCCGACCCTTCCATTCCAGTTCCAGTGAGGCATATTCAGTTTAACCCAGGGAAAGCTCATAGAAGGGACAATCTGCCCCGGACTAAAGCCTCTGATCACCAGACAGAGATAAGAAAAGCTAATCCTCCACATTCAGAGATGGCAGCAAACTCCACAGAAGCACAGAAGCCCCAAAATACCAAGAAAAATAAGAAGAAAGGGGCAACTTTGGACACATTCTATGGAGCCAAAATACAAAATACAGAGCAGATAGAAGAAGATATACAAGAAAATTCTCCAAAATCTTCCAAAGGAAATAGAAACTCTCCACAAACCCATGAAGAATTTGAATCAGAAATGACCAAAAAGATGGAAGCCCTCTGGGAGGAAAAGTGGGAAATAATGCAAAAGAAATTCACGCATCTACAAAACCAGTTTGACCAAACTGTAAAAGAAAACCAGGCTTTAAAGCAAGAACTAATAAAGCAAAGCCAAAACACCAAGAAATTAGAAGAGAACATAAAATATCTCACCGACAAGGTGATAGATCTGGAAAATAGAGGGAGAAGAGAAAATTTAAGAATAATTGGACTCCCAGAAAAGCCAGAAATAAACACCAAACTGGACATGGTGATACAAGATATAATCAAAGAAAATTGCCCAGAGATTCTAGAACAAGGGGGCAATACAGCCACTGACAGAGCTCACAGAACACCTTCTACACTAAACCCCCAAAAGACAACTCCCAGGAATGTAATTGCCAAATTCCAAAGCTATCAAACAAAAGAAAAAATCCTACAGGAAGCCAGAAAAAGACAATTTAGATATAAAGGAATGCCAATCAGGGTCACACAAGACCTTGCAAGTTCTACTCTGAATGATCGTAAGGCATGGAACATGATCTTCAGAAAGGCAAGAGAGCTGGGTCTCCAACCAAGAATCAGCTACCCAGCAAAACTGACTATATACTTCCAAGGGAAAGTATGGGCATTCAACAAAATAGAAGACTTCCAACTTTTTGCAAAGAAAAGACCAGAGCTCTGTGGAAAGTTTGATACCGAAAATCAAAGAGCAAGGAATACCTGAAAAGGTAAATATTAAGGAAAGGGGAAAAATGTTATTTTCTTTTACTCAAACCCTCTTCTATAAGGACTACATTTATATCAATCTATGTATACTAATATGTGGGGAAAATGTAATGTATAAATAGGGGGTAAAGAAAGACCAAATAGAATAATCGTTCTCACACAAAGATTCACATGGGAAGGGGAGGGGAAGAAAACTCCTATAAGAAGGAGAGGAAGAGAGGGGGGGGGATTTACTTAAACCTCAATCTCAGGGAAATCAACTCTGAGAGGGAAAAACATCCAGATCCATTGGGATCTTGAATTCTATCTTACCCAACAAGGGTAAGGAGAAGGGAAAACCGAGGGGGGGAGGGGGAGAGGGAGAACAAAAAGGGAGGGAAAGAGAGGGGGGAGGGGGAGAGGGAGAACAAAAAGGGAGGGAAAGAGAGGGGGGAGGGGGAGGGAAGAAAAAGGGAGGGACTAAAAAGGGAAACATCAAGGGAGGGGACAAGGGGACTGATTCAAAGTAAATCACTGGACTAAAAGGTAGAGCCGAAGAAGAAAAGGTTAGAATTAGGGAAGGCAATCAAAATGCCAGGGAGTCCACAAATGACAATCATAACTTTGAACGTGAATGGGATGAACTCACCCATAAAACGTAGACGAATAGCAGAATGGATTAGAATCCAAAATCCTACCATATGTTGTCTTCAAGAAACACACATGAGGCGGGTTGACACCCACAAGGTCAGAATTAAAGGATGGAGTAAGACCTTCTGGGCCTCAACTGATAGAAAGAAGGCAGGAGTGGTAATCATGATATCTGATAAAGCCAATGCAAAAATAGACCTGATCAAAAGGGATAGGGAAGGTAATTATATTTTGTTAAAAGGGACTCTAGACAATGAGGAAATATCATTAATCAACATTTATGCACCAAATAATATAGCACCCAAATTTCTAATGGAGAAACTAGGAGAATTGAAGGAAGAAATAGACAATAAAACCATACTAGTGGGAGACTTAAACCAACCATTATCAAATTTAGATAAATCAAATCAAAAAATAAATAAGAGGTAAAAGAAGTGAATGAAATCTTAGAAAAATTAGAATTAATAGACATATGGAGAAAAATAAATAGGGATAAAAAGGAATACACCTTCTTCTCAGCACCACATGGCACATTCACAAAAATTGACCATACATTAGGTCACAGAAACATAGCACACAAATGCAAAAAAGCAGAAATAATGAATGCAGCCTTCTCAGATCACAAGGCAATAAAAATAATGATTAGTAATGGTACATGGAAAACCAAATCTAAAACCAATTGGAAATTAAACAATATGATACTCCAAAACCGTTTAGTTAAAGAAGAAATCATAGAAACAATTAATAATTTCATCAAGGAAAATGACAATGGCGAAACATCCTTTCAAACCTTTTGGGATGCAGCCAAAGCGGTAATCCGAGGCAAATTCATATCCCTGAAAGCTTATATTAACAAACAAGGGAGAGCAGAGATCAATCAATTGGAAATGCAATTGAAAAAACTCGAAAGCGATCAAATTAAAAACCCCCAGCAGAAAACTAAATTAGAAATCCTAAAAATTAAGGGAGAAATTAATAAAATCGAAAGTGATAGAACTATTGATTTAATAAATAAGACAAGAAGCTGGTACTTTGAAAAAACAAACAAAATAGACAAAGTACTGGTCAATCTAATTAAAAAAAGGAAGGAAGAAAAGCAAATTCACAGCATTAAAGATGAAAAGGGGGACAGCACCTCCAATGAGGAGGAAATTAAGGCAATCATTAGAAATTACTTTGCCCAATTATATGGCAATAAATATACCAATTTAGGAGAAATGGATGAATATATACAAAAATACAAACTGCCTAGACTAACAGAAGAGGAAATAGAATTCTTAAATAATCCCATATCAGAAATTGAAATCCATCAAGCCATCAAAGAACTTCCTAAGAAAAAATCCCCAGGGCCTGATGGATTCACCTGTGAATTCTATCAAACATTCAGAGAACAGTTAATCTCAATACTATACAAACTATTTGACATAATAAGCAAAGAGGGAGTTCTACCAAACTCCTTTTACGACACAAACATGGTACTGATTCCAAAACCAGGCAGGTCAAAAACAGAGAAAGAAAACTATAGGCCAATCTCCCTAATGAATATAGATGCAAAAATCTTAAATAGGATACTAGCAAAAAGACTCCAGCAAGTGATCAGAAGGATCATTCACCATGATCAAGTAGGATTTATACCAGGGATGCAGGGCTGGTTCAACATTAGGAAAACCATCCACATAACTGACCACATCAACAAGCAAACTAGCAAGAACCACATGATTATCTCAATAGATGCAGAAAAAGCCTTTGATAAAATACAACACCCATTCCTATTAAAAACACTAGAAAGCATAGGAATAGAAGGGTCATTCCTAAAAATAATAAACAGTATATATCTAAAACCAACAGCTAATATCATCTGCAATGGGGATAAACTAGATGCATTCCCAATAAGATCAGGAGTGAAACAAGGATGCCCATTATCACCTCTACTATTTGACATTGTATTAGAAACACTAGCAGTAGCAATTAGAGAAGATAAAGGAATTGAAGGCATCAAAATAGGCAAGGAGGAGACTAAGTTATCACTCTTTGCGGATGACATGATGGTCTACTTAAAGAATCCTAGAGATTCAACCAAAAAGCTAATTGAAATAATCAACAACTTTAGCAAAGTTGCAGGATACAAAATAAACCCACATAAATCATCAGCTTTTCTATATATCTCCAACACAGCTCAGCAGCAAGAACTAGAAAGAGAAATCCCATTCAAAATCACCTTAGACAAAATAAAATACCTAGGAATCTATCTCCCAAGACAAACACAGGAACTATATGAACACAACTACAAAACACTTGCCACACAACTAAAACTAGACTTGAACAAATGGAAAAACATTAACTGCTCATGGATAGGACGAGCCAATATAATAAAAATGACCATCCTACCCAAACTTATTTATCTATTTAGTGCCATACCCATTGAACTACCAAAATACTTCTTCACTGATTTAGAAAAAACCATAACAAAGTTCATTTGGAAGAACAAAAGATCAAGGATATCCAGGGAAATAATGAAAAAAAACACATATGATGGGGGCCTTGCAGTCCCTGACCTAAAACTATATTACAAAGCAGCAGTCATCAAAACAATTTGGTACTGGCTAAGAAACAGAAAGGAAGATCAGTGGAATAGACTGGGGGAAAGCGACCTCAGCAAGACAGTATACGATAAACCCAAAGATCCCAGCTTTTGGGACAAAAATCCACTATTCGATAAAAACTGCTGGGAAAATTGGAAGACAGTGTGGGAGAGACTAGGAATAGATCAACACCTCACACCCTACACCAAGATAAATTCAAAATGGGTGAGTGACTTAAACATAAAGAAGGAAACCATAAGTAAATTGGGTAAACACAGAATAGTATACATGTCAGACCTTTGGGAGGGGAAAGGCTTTAAAACCAAGCAAGATATAGAAAGAATCACAAAATGTAAAATAAATAATTTTGACTACATCAAACTAAAAAGCTTTTGTACAAACAAAACCAATGTAACTAAAATCAGAAGGAAAACAACAAATTGGGAAAAAATCTTCATAGAAACCTCTGACAAAGGTTTAATTACTCATATTTATAATGAGCTAAATCAATTGTACAAAAAATCAAGCCATTCTCCAATTGATAAATGGGCAAGGGAAATGGATAGGCAGTTCTCAGATAAAGAAATCAAAACTATCAACAAGCACATGAAGAAGTGTTCTAAATCTCTTATAATCAGAGAGATGCAAATCAAAACAACTCTGAGGTATCACCTCACACCTAGCAGATTGGCTAACATAACAGCAAAGGAAAGTCATGAATGCTGGAGGGGATGTGGCAAAGTAGGGACATTAATTCATTGCTGGTGGAGTTGTGAATTGATCCAACCATTCTGGAGGGCAATTTGGAACTATGCCCAAAGGGCGACAAAAGAATATCTACCCTTTGACCCAGCCATAGCACTGCTGGGTCTGTACCCCAAAGAGATAATGGACACAAAGACTTGTACAAAAATATTCATAGCTGCGCTCTTTGTGGTGGCCCAAAACTGGAAAACGAGGGGATGCCCATCAATTGGGGAATGGCTGAACAAACTGTGGTATATGTTGGTGATGGAGTACTATTGTGCTAAAAGGAATAATAAAGTGGAGAAGTTCCATGGAGACTGGAACGACCTCCAGGAAGTGATGCAGAGCGAGAGGAGCAGAACCAGGAGAACATTGTACACAGAGACTAATACACTGTGGTATAATCGAACGTAATGGACTTCTCCATTAGTGGCGGTGTAATGTCCCTGAACAACTTGCAGGGATCCAGGAGAAAAAAACACCATTCATAAGCAAAGGATAAACTATGGGAGTGGAAACACCGAGAAAAAGCAACTGCCTGAATACAGAGGTTGAGGGGACATGACAGAGGATAGACTCTAAATGAACACTCTAATGCAAATACTATCAACAAAGCAATGGGTTCAAGTCAAGAAAACATCTAATGCCCAGTGGACTTACGCATCGGCTATGGGGGGTGGGGGGGAGGAAAAGAAAATGATCTATGTCTTTAACGAATAATGCTTGGAAATGATCAAATAAAATATATTTAAAAAAAAAAAAAGAAAGAGGACGTTGGGCCTCGTGGATGCCTCCTTCCTCCATCTGTTGCCATGAGAGGTGACTGACACAACCGGCAGGGCTCACTGACCTCCTTCCCCCCCTTCTGCTCAGCAGAGCTTCTGGGAGCGCTGGCCCAGGAAGCTGCCCTTCAAGAATGATTCTAAGTCTGAAGACCTGCCAATGATTCTGGCGACTTCTATGTTCCCTGGCTACGAGAGAACACGTTTGGGACCTTGGAGACTCCCCACTTAGGGCAAGTTTCCGGCAAACCTCCAGCTTCTTTACCCCAAGACAAAGCCTTTCCCCACGCTTGAGAAGCTCAACGCAGGTCAGAGGTGCCTCCGTTTTGGTTAGGGACAGACAGACCACAATTAGGTAGAACGCAGGAGCCGCTGCTCGTGCCATGCAGAAGCCGAGATGCTCTTTTCTGCCTTTCGAGCAAGAGTTTAGACTTCATTTGCGAGTGGTCCAGTTATTCTAGGCTTAGGAGATGCTCTAAATTCTACACCTCAGGACAAAGCCCCACTGGCCACGGTCTAGTTGGAGCCTGCCTTTGGGAGGCCACCTCAGGGTTATTACCTGGTCAGAAAAACCCACCACGGCGAATCCTTGTCTACGATCTTGCCAGGTCCACTCAGGGGGTCTCGACCGACACCTAAAGATCACTTAAAGTTCTTGAAAGTACCCCGATTCACTGATCTCTTTACGACGCCTTTTTAGTGCCTCTTGGCTTAAGGGGCAGCAGCCACTGCATGGATGACACAGGGAGAACTGAATGAGAAAACCAGTGGCTCATTGCTTTAGAGCCCTGACTTCTGCCTGGTTCATGGTAATAATGATGAAACCAAGGTGGCTTGAAGCCATATAGTCAAATATTCCCAGAAACCCTTCAAGTTGGTGTTATTATTATCCTCATTTTACACATGAGGAAACTGAGGTAAACAGAGGTTAAGTGACTAGGCCTGAGTCACACACCTCGTGTGTGACTGAGGTAGGATCTGAACTGAGGTCTCCAAGTCCAGGCCTCTATTCACTGTGCCATGCTGCTCACAGTATTGGGCTACGTCTTACAATTCGGAATGGCTAACCCAACCTCCTTCCTCTCAGCTTCCCAGCACCCTAGAGGAATTGATGAATACTACGGAATGGCTGCTTACACTGTGATTCTGTTCTTCCTGGGCACCAGCACAGACGTGATCCCCAGCCCCCCTCTTGTCATGTGCCTGGAAAGCCGCTGAGGGTCCCCCCAGAACAAAGTCTCTTTGGACTTTCCTCCAGCCTGGCCTCCACGTCTTGCTCTGTTTTTACAGCCGCCGAATTTGCCCAAATCTGACTGGCTTAAGCGTTCAGCCCTTTCATTGTGTCTCGGGGCACTTGGCAGTTAGCACGTGCAGACGAGGCTTGTGACACTTATTCAGAGCCCATCCTGAAACTTCTTGAGGATACCCAAAGGGAAACCTAGAGTTTGAGGCCTGGAAGTCTCCCCGCCTCGTGTTTAGTGGTCAAAGAAGAGGGCTGTAGCTGTTCAGTGAATACAAGCAAAAACCAAATCAAGAATCTGCTCAGTGTCACCGAGCTAATTAGTCACAGGGCTCAGGCTGTACTCCAGCCATCCTGACCTGAGTCCTGGGTTGTCAAGAGGCTTCTAATGTCACTATTGTCCATGGGCACCTTCTTACCTCTAGCTATTTGGCCTGCGGATGGGGTGAAAGTGGGGAAGAAGAAGCATGGTAATGCACAACCAATGTGGGCCAGAGGAAAGAATGCCAGCCAGGGAGTCTGAGGACTCAGGTTCAAATTTCTCCTCTGCTGTACCCTATTACTGGTGGCACCTTGGCCAGTTACTTGGTGTTTCTAGATGATCAGCTTGCTTATCTATCAACAGAAGGGCTTGGAATAGAGGACCTCTAACATTCCTTCCCATGATCCTCTGATTCTGCCACCTCCACCCCCTGCTAATTACTCCTGATGAAAAAACAGATCTAGGAAGGGCTAGGAGTGGAGAACAGGAATCCAGGGGCCAAGTGAATAGACTCAGGAGAAGGGAAGATCCTTCTTTATCTGCTAAGGAGAGCATGTGGCCATCACAACCAATATATCTTTCATATGTAGAAAGGACTATGGTCTTTCTACAATTATCCATTATAATTCTATAGTGCAGGCTATCCTTGCATTAACTCATGAGAAAGCAACTAGTGTTGGCTCTGTTCCATGTGGCCCAACTGGACTATACTCAATGGGATGGATAAGCAGGGGATGATGCCCACACTTACTTTCATTATGAGGCTATGAATCTAACCTGCTCTTGTTCTAGTGGATAAATAGTGGCTCCAATATGAATCTTACCCTTTGTTCTAGCTCCTTATCAAGATGGGCGCCATCTTGTTTTCTCCATCTTTGCCAGATCATTGACCATATTGGGAAACAGTTTTCTTTAGCTCTTTCCCTGCCAAGTTCTTAGCTTGTTGCTTTCTTTTTCCTTCCCATCTCTCCTTTGCATCTTATGTTTGGAGCTGATTGGGCACATGAGTTCATGCCAAGTTAGCCCATCGGCCACAGAAAAGGTAAATGCTATGTTATTTTCTGGGATGTTAGTAGGTTTTTGCCTTTGAGGTTCCTGGAAACAAGCATTCTCAGTCATGACTATTTTTTAACAAAGGAGCATAGCATAGAGGAGAGGATGCAGGATTGGAAGTCCAAGGACCCAAGTTCAAATCATGGACCTGCTATTGCTAGCTGTGTGACCTTGGGAAATCATAATGATGATAAAAGTTGAAAAGGATGTGAAGATTCTGAATGCAGTCCATTATCTCATCATCTATTTGATTGCTATATTTCTGAGTCTCAAATTTCTTATCTGTAACCTAAGGGAGGGGCTGGAGGCCCTCAAAGGTCTCTTTCTTCTCTAAATTTCATGATCCTAGTTTTTTGGCTTCCATATTTGTCTTTGTAGAATGGCAGTGTCTGCAAAGAGCTGGAGTGGAGAAGTGGCAGCATAAAGCCACCCCAGGAAATGTCAAAGCAGTAGCCAAAGCCTCCGTGATGAGAAGAACAGCAGTGGGTGGAGGCTGGGGGAAACCAAGACAGAGGAAAGAGTGTGACCCACAGGGAAGGATGTCTGCCTCCTCAAATGAAAATGTCTCCGTAAATCCACATACTGGCTACTCTTTATCAAATTCTTCTATTACTCTCTTTGTGTCTCCCTTCCCCATTGACTCTGTTTCCTCTTTCTTCATTTCTCTGTCTCTGTCTCTGTCTCTCTCTCTCTTAAACCCTTACCTTCCATCTTAGAATCAATACTGTGTATTGGTTCTAAGGCAGAAGAGTGGTAAGGGCTAGGCAATGGGGGTCAAGTGACTTGCCCAGGGTCACACAGCTGGGAAGTATCCGAGGTCAGATTTGAACCCAGGACCTCCAGTCTCTGGGCCTGACTCTCCATCCACTGAGCCACCCAGTTGCCCCCTCTCTGTCTCTTTTAGTGAACAGAAGTCAGCTTCCCATAAGGCCCTCTAGATCACACAATACTTGCTGAGATTCCTATTTCTTTTCAAACTCTGCAAATGATCTCCTTTGAGAGATAATGTCCATTCAACAAATCTGTGTGGTAGGTATACCACAGAAGTTACCCCCATTTTAGATGAGAAGATTGCGACTCTGTGTGGTTAAGTGACTTACTAACAGTCACACAACTATTGAGGGTCTCAGGCAGAATTTGTACCCCGGTCTTCAGATTCCAAGTTTTACACTCTGTGGCCTCTGATTGGATTTTCTGGTTTGGGAGAGAATTCACTCCTGGGCCCAGCTTCTTCTCATTTCACCAACTGGAAACTGAGAGAGAAGAGAGGTCTTCCTGTCAGGCTTGGGGGGAAGGGGAATGACATCCAGCAATACGGCAAAGCCAGCTTGCAGTGCCCTAGCTATAGGCCTGCAGGACTAACAGATCAGTTCCTACGATGCCTGGTGAGATGCTGAGTTTGGGCCTTCAAACACCCCTGCGATCCTGCAAAGTGGCAGCAGGAAACACAGTGCCTGGGACGGTTCCAAAGTCCGGTCTGGGTTTCTCTCAGGGCCTTTCCACAAAACACAAATGGTTCTTTGCTTTACTCCATCTTGCTGAGTCACCCTTACTCCTGAGATCTACATGGAGGGTTATTGCCCAATAATATGGCAAGCCAGAACAGAAAACAAACAAAGTCCTCTAACAAATTCCACTCTCTTTAAACAAAAATGCTCAGCTTGGGACGTGATCTCTGAGTCTCCTGTGACTTTACAAGGGCTTCCCAGCTTAGCTCAGAACCCAGGAACTGTGGCCATGGAACTTCTGTAGCATTGCTAAAGATCTGGCCTGCTGATGGGCCCCTCGGGGACGATGATGCTACTCTGTGGGCAGGAGGGTAGAATGGCAGTGTCTGCAAAGAGCTGGAGTGGAGAAGTGGCAGCATAAAGCCACCCCAGGAAATGTCAAAGCAGTAGCCAAAGCCTCCGTGATGAGAAGAACAGCAGTGGGTGGAGGCTGGGGGAAACCAAGACAGAGGAAAGAGTGTGACCCACAGGGCAAGGATGTCTGCCTCCTCAGCCCTGTGGCCCATCAAGGACGCTCACTGGGCTGGGGGTCAGAGAGTCAAAGGGATCCTCTGCCAAAGTGGTGGGAGGGAGGGCACTGGGGCCTGCCTTCCATTGGTAGAGGGGTGCCAGAGAGGCCTGGAGTATGGAGAGGTTGGGTGAGCTGCTGTAAGACTGCCTAAAACTTTCTAATGAACTACATGTGATTTTTTTTAAGCCCTTACCTTCCATCTTGGAGTCAATACTGTGTATTGGCTCCAAGGCAGAAGAGTGGTAAGGGCTAGGCCATGGGGGACAAGTGACTTGCCCAGGGTCACACAGCTAGGAAGTAGCTGAGGCCAGATTTGAACCTAGGACCTCCCGTCTCTAGGCCTGGTTCCCAATCCACTGAACTACATGTGCTTTTATCTTGACAGGCAGGATGATGGATTGAGGCAGCCTTGGATCGGGAAGACCTGGGCTCAGATTTTGCTTCTGATACTTACTAGTCCTACGACTTCAAGCAACTCTCTCAGACTAAGTTATGATCAACTTCTGAGATGCCTCAGCGGTCAGGGATTTCCCCACACAGGTGAACCCCAGCCTCATGCTGAACTGTCCTGCGGCATTTAGTCCAGCATGTTGGGGTCCTTTTGGATCCCAGCTCTGGCAGCTCTTTGCTAGCGCTGCTGGCCTCCAGCACAAATGATCCAGAATCTACTAAGAGTGTTATTGACGTCCCTAAAAACGATGTGAAATAGTCCAAGGCCAAGCGCGGGTCCCTAAGGTGCTCTCCAAGGCGATGGGGAACCTTCCTGGATGGCTGTCTGGGTCTGCTCACTCCATGAGTTCCAAAGCTGCACAAGTGCACGGCAGCTCACCTGCGCCTTGTCATCTTTCCCCTGAGAACAGCAGTGATCAACCAGATAACCAGTCAGTCCACCAGCGTCCATGAGGCCCATCTTATGTTCTAGGAACTGGTCTAGATGTTCAGAGTTGTCAGTCAGTCTGTCAACAAGCATTTCCCCAGAACTGTGCTCAGTGAAGGGCGGGAGGCACAAGGAGAGACAAGAAGACCTTCTCTGCTCTCAGAGAGCAACGATTCTAAGTGGAGAGGCAACGTGCAAAGGCTCCCCGGAACAACCCCTTTTCTAGACGTATGTGGTGTTAGAGGAAGACAAGAGACAAGAGGATTCAGGCTGCCGTCTAGGCACGCAACGAATACACGAGGATTTTGGTGCAGCTGCATCGGCTGGTGTTCGGGGGAGACCGCCAGCAGAGTGGCCTTTGGATGGCAATCTGATGAGTTCAGAGGTGAGCTAAGGGCTGGGGACACGAAGAAATGCAAGGACAGTCCTTCCTCCCAAGGAGCTCCTGGTCTAATGAGGGAGGTGGCACACGCCCAGGCAAGGACCTCCATGCTATGTGCAGGATGGGTATGGGGTCCAGCAAGGCTCTCCTGCAGATGGTGAATGTCAGGAAGTGGAAGAGACAAGTGGGGAGGAGAAATATGGCAGGCCTGGGGTGCAGCCAGGACCCGGGCACAGAGGCAGGAGGTGGAGCATCTTGTGTGAGGAAGAGCAAGTGGGCTCGGGGGGCTGTTGGACGGTGGGGAAGGATTCATGTGCCTCTTGAAGGCAGGGCTCCTCTTCCCTAGGGCTCAGGATGCTGCCGGGCAATTGCTTGTCCCAACCTAGGAAGGGGCTGGGTGGCCACATTTCCAAGCCAAACAGAGACATCTGGTATCTAGGGTGGGACAGCGAGCCAGTGGAGTATACGGAGCAGGGGGACGACACGATGAGCCCTGCCTCCAGGAAGATGCCTTTGACGGCTGGGTGCAGGATGGCCCAAAGAGAGGAGACGAGACCAGGGACAGGGGCTAATCGGGTTTGGGCACTAGAAGCCTATTCAATGGCTTCTCACAAACCATTCTTTTAATAATGGGTCCGGCGGATGACCAGAGGGCACCTAAAGGAGCATGCGGAGGCAAGGCCACATGTCCAGTGGTATTATTTTTTAAGAAGAGAATGTCACCACAATTATTCCAGGATTATTTTTAGAGATAGAAGAACATCAGAGGTTCACTGTGTAGAGGAAGCATATGGTGTGAGTTTTGTTTTTTTAAGGGGAGGAGGGAGGAGAAAAGGGAGCGTTTGGAAGGAATCAGGCAAAGGGTAAAGAGGGGGAGGAATGCTTTTCAACGCTTGGAGGTGCACATAAGTTCTTCTTCTATTAAGAAGATGCATTTTATGGTTCTTCTGTTTTCCCATGGTCCTGATCACGTCAGTCGGTGGGGATGCTCATGGCTCCGTCCAGATCAGAGACAAAGCCTCACCACCAACCCCACCACCTTTTATTGGAAGCTTCAGAGAAGCCACCTCATTAATTCCAAGGCCTGGGGAGAGAGGCTGTTGGTCTGCGCCCTCTGCATTGTATGGCCACAGGCAGGCCATGTGTACCTTTGCTCCCCAACAGTCCTCACTCCGCAGGAGCTGGGTTAATCCATTTCAGTTAGAGTCAACCGTGCCCCAGGACGCCATTAAGAAATTCCAGGTTTCCAAGGAGAGTTGAAAAGGAAGACAAATTGTTGTGCCTCTCCTCTGGCTGCCCCCGCTGAGCCAAGGAGGACAAATACAGTTCACTGCCATGGAGAGGATGCTGTACCACTGGCTTCTTCCCAGCATGACTTACGCTGTCAAGCCTGGAGTTTTGATGAGGAACTCTGGCTTTCTCTAGACTTTACCGTGCAGAAAGGAATAGAGGGCAGGATAGAAGTATCCACGGCTCCTCTTTCCCATCTTTCAAAAGTGCTTAGTCAATCAATTGATCAACAAACAACTATTTCTTAAGCCCCTACTCTAAATCCAAAGGCAGAGGGCTGGGCCGTTTTGTGTTGACAATGGAGGTTTGTTCAAGGATCCATCATCCACCTCTCTCCTGACTTCGGTGTTGCATCTTCAGCTGCCTATTGCAAGTCTTGGACTGCATACCCCATAAACACTGTAAGCTCAACTTGTCCCAGACTGAACTCGTTATCTCCCCTCTGCTCCTTCCACCAAGGCTTCTTCTCTTCCTAAATTTTTCTATTACTGTCAAGGGAACTATATGTGGCCTGGTGCCAAGGCCTCTCTCTAACCTGCCCCCTTCTCTCACTTGACCCTGTCCCACCTGGGGTCCCACCCTGGGCCACTGCAACAGCCTGCCTGGAGGGGGGTGCTGTCTACCTCAAGTCTCCCCTCATTTCAGTCCATCCCCAACTTATCTGTCAAATTAATTTTTCCAAAGTGAAAACCTATTGATGGTCTTTTCTGACCCTCTGCTTTGTACATGTTATGCTGCACCTTGAAGTAGACTGTGAGCTCTGTGAGGATGGGACGGGGTCCCACACAGGTTAGGAAATGCTTCTTGACTGACTGGGTGATTGCATGTATCACCCCAACACAATGGAAGTCCTTTGAGGGCAGAGAATGCTTTCCGTTGGCTTCTTATCAAGCACCGGGCACAGGGCCTGGCCCCCTCTGTAAATCCTCACTAAGTACCTGAATTGGGACATTCCGAAGAGACCCTCACTAGTATGTGGAAGTCCTGCCTTTGCTTAGCTGGTTCCCCAAGCCAGTTTGCTGCTTAGGGCCTGAGTGAGAGCCCTGGAGACTCATCAAAGTCAGGAGAAGGCTGCATCCAGAGGCCGATTGTCCCGGCCTCAGGGATTCAGTTGTTCCACCCATCAGCTCGGGAGGAGTGGGGGCGCAAACATGCTTTCATTTTGGCAACGAACCAAACACTGTTTCTCAGACCTCTGATCTTCCCATATGCTTCCAAAGGAGAGCCTGGCAAAACCAACGATAAGAATAGCATTTTGACTGATATCATCAGCAAGAGAAATAAGAAGTGTTAGAAAAGAAAAAAAAACCCAAACTCTTTCTTTCTTGAATTTTGCTTGAAAAGCTATTAATAAGTGGTCCCGAGACGTGTAGAAATCCAAGAACAAAAGATCAGAGCAAGCCCAAGCGAATGATTTATAGCCAAAGTTCTGCTGGACTCAAGCCCCAACTCCATATGATCGTTTGACTTATTTGCCCATCAGTTCAAGAATGGCACTTAGGCAATAACGATCACATCTAAAATGGAGATGGTCATTTAGGTTTGCAAAGTGCTCTCTCCATATGTGGCCCGTGGAATCCTCCTTGGCTCTTCTGGCCACGCGACTGGGCAACTCGTCTACCTTTTCTTGGCCTCCGTATTTATGATGGAGACAACTTAGAAGACCTAACCGAGAGGGCCACTGCGATATCACCCGAGATAACACCCGCACAGGTTCTGTAAAGCACCGTATAAATGAGAGCTATTGTTCATTTGGTCAGCACGCCCTGCTGCAAAGGGAGGGCTGTGGTCTTATACCATTGCAGAATGCACTTTCGAGTCCATTCGATAATCAAGGAGACAGTCCATAGCGCTCCCTCAGCGAGCTAAAACACGAGCTTTGTATGAAAAACACCCTAGAGAGCCCCTGGGAAGGATCAAGAGATCATGAAAGAGAGCAGTGGCCT
This sequence comes from Monodelphis domestica, assembly GCF_027887165.1. Taxonomy (NCBI): domain Eukaryota; kingdom Metazoa; phylum Chordata; class Mammalia; order Didelphimorphia; family Didelphidae; genus Monodelphis; species Monodelphis domestica. The sequence goes on along the minus strand of NC_077227.1, from coordinate 11,133,996 downwards.
TCCAGGCAATCATCCAGAGTCACAGCGGAGCTATCTGGCCCAGCTCACTTGTAGAACCAAAATGGCTAATGAGGACCACCCAAAACAGCTCGCCTGGGCCTTAAGAGGAGCACTGCTGTGATCATCAGTCGAGGGCTGGAAGTACCTTCAAAGGCCACTTAGTCCAACCCATTTTACTCAAAGATTGGGGTTAGAATAGGACAGAACAGTGGCCATCTAATATACTCCTGAGAACGGGCAGTGGAGGAGAGACCCCACCCCCCTTTCCCAAGATCCATTTCACTTTCGCTTTAAACATTTCCGTCAAAGATCCGTACATGAACTTGATTTCATTTGTTACACATCAAAGCTATGAATAAAAAAACAAACCAGACTCGGAGAGACAAAAAAAATAAAAGGGTCTGAACAAAGTAGACAAATGGCTCATTCCTTTGAAACCAGCTCACTCAACTCAAAAGCTTTCTTTTTATTTTTAAAACACTTTTTAAGCTGACATGTCCATAGTCAAGTAAGGGCCTGAAGCAAATGTTTACAGCAGAGTAACAAACCTCTTAAAATCCCATTTATAAGGGAGATGCTGCTGGAGCTTTAATTACAACAGGCTCCAGTATGGCCGTCTCTTTCATTAAGTGTGGACTTTTGTGGAGAACGCTATGCTCTCCCTTCCAAAGGGTTAGTCTCTGTGCTTTCATCCAGTCTAGCAAATGGTGAAAGGCAAGGAGCAGGTCTCTCCGTCTTCTACTTTATGTTATCCCAAAGGTTCTTGGAAAGGAGAAGAGCTTCTTTTTCACCTTCGTCTTAAGAAAGCAGTGTCAATAACAGGGGTTTCAAATAAGGACATGTCTGTGTTCAGACTTTTTTTTAAGTCCCCAGGTCTGGTTTGTTTTTTATTTCTACCTTAGTTTTGTGAGAAAGAACTCTGGCTTTTAGCAGGATG